>NC_088644.1:47491133-47498554 GCF_964019385.1 Sycon ciliatum
AAATCAGTAAACATGGGTTTCACGGTTACATACGCCACTGGTACGTCAGTTGAGTCAATGGTCAATAATACTATCATGCAATCTGAACTGGATGACGTCATCAACACAGATAGGAAGCTGTGCTAAACTGGATGATGTCATCAACACAGATAGGAAGCTGTGCTAAACTGGATTATGTCATCAACACAAGCTGTGCTAAACTGGATGATGTCATCAACACAGCTAGCGTGTATGATTGCTTGTGTGCTAAACTGGATGATGTCATCAACACAGCTAGCTTGTTTGCTGTGCTAGGAGAAACTTGTCCAGTGTGGGATATGAACTGCTTTCTGCTGCAAAGTGTCTTTCATGCTAAGTTTGCTAACCCAAACTTATTATTATTATTATATGCTTGTTCGCGTTGACATCACCAAGCAAGCTTGGCTAGTCTTCGCATAAGCCAAATGAACAAAAGAGGCCAATAGAGAGGTTAAGTTTCACGTAAAAGTCTTCCGTCCGTGAACTTTTACGTCAAAAATAATTAACAAAACTCACGTAAAATTTGACGTGTTTTACGTGAGTTGACTGTCCCGCACGTAAGTAGTGACTACACCCAATTTCCAAAACTTGCTCCGATCGCTTCGATTTTGGTCTCATTCGATTCTCCCAGGCGTAGTACATAGGAAATCTGTAAGTATTATTCGAATCGGCCCAGCCATTCTTGAGTTATAGTGATTTGAAGTGCGCCAAGTTGGACTTTTGCTGGAAACAGAAATGAATGGGAGCGATGGGAGAATCGAGAACGACCGCACAGTCCGTGCATGCAGTACAGTGTACAGTGCACACGCCTCGTCACTCGAACTACGCGTACGAAATTGCATACTTAGGTATGCTGGCGCAGAACAAATTCCCTTGTAGAGGAAGACGAAAGCGTCTCACCGCCTTGTAATTTCACATGGCCAGTAGTTTTTCGACGCTGAAGCCGATGGTATAGTCCGCGACGCTGCGACCCGACCAGAACCCGAAATTCATACCCTGAAAAAGCGCTGAGCGCAGAGCTCCTAAATTTTGTCGTATGGAAACGGGACTTCGGGTCTCAAGGGCACGAACATCTCCTCTCTCAGATAAAGCAATTCACTCGATGCGATATTCTACAATTTGACCTAGCCACGCCGAAATGCACTGCCATGTTGGATTCTCCCATCGGAAGTATAGAAACTTGTTTCCAAAAAATCAGCGTCTGGGTGCGAGGGAGTAAAGTCACTAACGTAAGTTCGTGACGTGAGTTTTCGGAAGTTTTGTTTGGTCTTCCCGATCGAATTTGTGTGAGTTTCCATAGTTTTATCGAGTTTGTTGGAAGATTTGATATTTGAACAAGCGTTTCGGAGACTGCAGTTTGAATATCGCTACAAAGACAACTAATTGCACAGTAAGCATTTCATATAGGATTTGATATTTGTGTGAACTAAACCCGAATCCTGCCACGGAAAATTTGACGTCACGTCGCACGTGTAACTTAACCTCTACATACGTAACGTAAGATTTTCACCGCGTTTTGAAAAAAGGCAAAAAACGTGCAACTTAACCTCTCTAATGAGGTGAACACACGCGTGCAACTGCAGAATAGGCAAAAGGAATATACATGGGTACAATAAGCCAGTCTTAAAGACAGTCCTAAAAACAGTCCTAAAAAACAGTCCTCAAGACAGTACTAAAGACAGTTCCAAAGACAGTCCTCAAGACAGTTCTAAAAACACACGAAATGTCAACTATAACCCAAACTAACAATAAAATGACCAGACATCCAAGTATGAGCACTGCAATCTAGAACCAGTGACAACGCCGATACACTGCTGTTTTCTGGACAGTGACAATACCTATGAATGCCGATACACTGCTGTTTTCTGGACAGTGACAATACCTATGAATGCCAATACACTGCTGTTTTCTGGACAGTGACTTACAATAGACATGGTTAGCATTTTACAGTTCACACTAACTCCGACCATCGGCCTGTACCGTTTTTTGAGTGTTTTCAAGACATGGTTTGCATTTCGGTTTCTGACACAACGATGGGCTTGTGATGTCACCCTAGTTGGAATCTTATCGTTCCGTTCTCCCTGTAAACAGGGCCTCCTATCGCCGAAACGATACCAAACCGACAGTATGCTGGGTGCTGGGTACGAGTACCGTTAGATTTAGCGTGTACAGTACTGTGGAGCGGCGGAGAACGAAGAACGGAGAAGTGAAGAACAGAGCGGTGAAGAACAGAGCGGTGAAGAACGGAGCGGTGAAGAACGGAGCGGTGAAGAACGGAGCGGTGAAGAACGGAGCGGTGAAGAACGGAGCGGTGAAGAACAGAGCGGTGAGGAACAGAGCGGTGGAGAACAGAGCGGTGAAGAACGGAGCGTTGAGGAACAGAGCGGTGGAGAACAGAGCGGTGGAGAACAGAGCGGTGGAGAACAGAGCTGTGAAGAACGGAGAACGGAGCGGTGGAGAACAGAGCGGTGGAGAACAGAGCTGTGAAGAACGGAGAACGGAGCGGTGGAGAACAGAGCGGTGAAGAACGGAGAACGGAGCGGTGAAGAACAGATCGGTGGAGAACAGAGCGGTGAAGAACGGAGAGGTGAAGAACGGAGAACGGAGCGGTGAAGAACAGAGCGGTGAAGAACAGAGCGGTGGAGAACAGAGCGGTGAAGAACGGAGCGGTGGAGAACAGAGCGGTGAAGAACAGAGCGGTGGAGAACGGAGCGGTGAAGAACGGAGAACGGAGCGGTGAAGAACGGAGAACGGAGCGGTGAAGAACGGAGCGGCGGAGAACGGAGACTTTACCATCGGATAAGAACGAAACTGCTGTGTTCGCGAAAGATAAGAACGGGCTAGGCTAGAACCCTGACCCCCCCCCCCCCCCTCCGTTCTTCGGCGCCGTGCAGTAGTGTAGTGTAAAGTGCTAACCATGTGTAAACATTAACTGGTTTGAGGGAAAGAGAGAGTGTAAACACCTATCAATTCTGTTCGCTGTACCTTGAATCCATCAAACGTGCGATAGAAGGAGTCTAGGAGAAGCTGGGCAAGAGAGCTGAGTTGCGAGGTTCTATCCCATCCATCGCTGCAGTGGATCATTGCCATTACACCGCGGTCTTCAACATGCCTTGCTATCACGTAACAACCCTATGCAAACAACAGTCAGCAAGAACAACAACAAGAACAAGAAAAAGGACAACAGCAGCAGCAGCAGCGACCAAGAGCAACAGCAACAACGTGAGAATAAAGACGTGAAAGAACAACAGCTAAAAAAAAGTAACATATTTTGCTTAGTTTTACCTCGGATACTGAGCCAGTAATAAATTTAAAAAAGAGAAGGTGGTTGCCACAGAACTCTTTCTCATGTGTTTTCTACTCTCTTTTTTCTTCTTCTTTTCTTTACATCCTTTGCATAGCTTCGGAAATAATGATACTCAGAACAGTGACATGACATGATATTTTACCAGACGCTCCCTATAAGAACTAGTCACAGTCGCAATCACTTTGCTTTATCAGTGCTACCACACCATTCTAGCCAAATATCAGTAGGATACGAAAAGAAAATGTATCATCTGGGGGCTCCCCCCCCCCCCCCCCCCCCATCATAGTAACCCCAGTATACACACACAAACACAGAAACACACGCGCACACACGCACACACAGGCGCCGAAATGTTCGCGGTTCTAAGTGAGACTCGGACTGAGTTTCGGATTTTTCCCAAGACTGATGATGATCTTGCTTAGCAGGGCAGGAGAGAGCTATGGGAACATTCATGGTGACCAGTTTAATAAAAGAAATCGGGATTATGACTTCTAAACCAAGCAGAATGGTAACATTGGACATTATCATGGCCGCTGTCGGCATGTCGTGACATGCTTCCAAAATCAGCAGGTTACTAACATTTCGGCAGGTGTGGCAACACGGGTTCATTCATAAAACAATTACCGCTTCTTTCACCTCCCGCATAAACACAAACACACGCATGCACCCCCCCCCCCCCCCCAAACACACACACACACACGTGCACACACACACACACACACACACACACACACCTCAGACCTGCCCATCGTGGAAGCGATGATAGCAAACAGCTATGTTAGACGTAGCAACCTGTGCCGGGATACACACAAACACACCCCACACACACGCGCACGTACACACGCACGCACACACACACGTGCACGCCAACACCACAATTATCGTGTGACTTACTCTAAGCACGGAGCTGCAGTGGTTGAGCCATTGACTGGACTCCAGCTGTGAAAACCAGTGTGTGTTGGAAGGGTTACAACAGACTTTGTGAAGCTTGTCTATACTCTCTCTCATAGCGTGAATGTTGGCAATGTCCAGAAAGAGCAACTTGCACGACTTGTAGCGGTTCACTGTGTCTTCTGTGCCCTTGCCCTGCAATACACACACACACACACACACACACACACACACACACACACACACACACACACGCACACACACACGCACACACACGCACACACACACACACACACGCACGCGCGCACACACACACGCGCACACACGAGGGGGGAGGGGGGTCAGAAGAGAAACTCCACTTCCTACACATCGGACCTGCAATCCACAGACTCAGAAGAAAACCATTTTTTTCTACAAAGAACACAAAACCCGGCTCGAGACAAACATCAACCGTTACAGTAGAGTGGCGAATATCCGCACCGCTAGGGCTACAGGTCTATCTCCAGGGATTCAGATTAGGAATCACCAGCATGTTTGGAAAAGGGATAAAGGTTTTACACCTATCTATTGTAGACTAAAACCTGCACATACTCTCGTGGTTTCAGCATTTCTCATTCTCCGAGGCAGCACAACAGGAACCAGACACACTCCAGCTTCTCAAAATGGCTGACTCCAACCTGTTATCACACATGATTGTATGCACCAGTATATTGGTGCTGCAGGGGGGGGGGGGGGGGGGGGGGGGAAGGGGGATCGTGAAACCTCGTTTTTCGTCCCTTCAATTCAACGCAAACAGGCATTTTATTTCGGATAGTTGACACATTCGGATAGGTGACGTTCGGCTAACCGGCATTCTACTTTAATTCAAGCAAAATGCTCCGTGAGGTACACCGACAAAAGCAGGGGAACATACAGCTTTAACTCAGGTCAGTTCTGTGCCCTGTTATCGCACTTTCTGACTGCATATTATCTTGTGGTCATGGACAGTTGCTTCATAACTCGTTCCCATGACTTTTCTTCAATTTTGAACCTACAATTAGTGAATTACAAGATTTTCCTTCAATGCACCAAATGTCAGTCTACCTTGAGCATGTTTCCGCCTGCAGCAACTCTTGATCTGGCGTCGAATATGACAAGGTCTTCTGTCGGGCACGTTAACCTTGCTGCTTTGATCACGTCTTCATCATGAACGGAGTACTGGAGCAACAGCGACAACAACCAACAGCAGCAGCAGCAGCAGCAGCAGCAGCAACAGCAGCAGCAGCAGCAGCAGCAGCAACAGCAGCAGCAGCAGCAGCAACAGCAGCAGCAGCAGCAACACCAGCTTGGAAACTTAGTTGTGATATGAATAGCAAGCTGCCTAGTATAGAGGCCTGCTTTGAATAGCAGCCTGGTTTTCTAGATGCACTGTGGGCACATTATGCCTAGTTGCAATGTTGACATACATAGCAGGGTGTGGTTTAAAGCCTGATTTTGAACTGAAGCCTAGCCCGCCCATAGACTTACACAGGCAGGAAGAAGCCAGGTCTATATAGCCAGGCCTATATCTATGCCAGGCCTATATCTATGCCAGGCCTATATCTATGCCAGGAAGCCTATATCTATGCCAGGAAGCCTATATCTATGCCAGGAAGCCTATATCTATGCCAGGAAGCCTATATCTATGCCAGGCCTATATCTATGCCAGGAAGCCTATATCTATGCCAGGAAGCCTATATCTATGCCAGGCCTATATCTATAGGACATTACGGTTAGCAAAACCCTCCTGTTTCCACTGCTACTGGGTTAAGTCTTCAACATGATGCTAACGACGGGGTTTTCCACCAAACCTGATAACGTTAGAACTTAGAAATGTTCAACTAACATTGCCACCCCACATATGCAAAGCCTAGGCCACATTGGCCAAACAAAACCACTATATAGCTTCCTCTAGGTTAGGGCAGTGTGGGTAGTGAGGGTTAGAGAGAGAAAGAGAGAGAGAGAGAGAGAGAGAGAGAGAGAGAGAGAGAGAGAGAGAGAGAGAGAGAGAGAGATAGAGAGAGCGAGAGAGAGAGAGAGATAGAGAGAGATAGAGAGAGATAGAGAGAGATAGAGAGAGATAGAGAGAGATAGAGAGAGAGAGAGAGAGAGAGAGAGAGAGAGAGAGAGAGAGAGAGAGAGAGAGAGAGAGAGAGAGAGAGAGAGAGAGAGAGAGAGAGAGATAGAGAGAGCGAGATAGAGAGAGAGAGATAGAGAGAGATAGAGAGAGATAGAGAGAGATAGAGAGAGATAGAGAGAGATAGAGAGAGAGAGAGAGAGAGAGAGAGAGAGAGAGAGAGAGAGAGAGAGAGAGAGAGAGAGAGAGAGAGAGAGAGAGCAGAGTTCTTCACTTCACACTGTGGATACTGTCGAGTGTAGCATGAGTTCATTGCTATGGCTAACCTTTCCCATGGCACCAGGTAAAGGCTGAGCACATCGCATAATGCCATTCTGTCGTTTAGCATTGTACCAACACAACACTGGTAGGCGTCCCTGTGGTTAACAACACAACACAACACAACACAACACAACACAGACACACACACACACACACACACACACACACACACACACACCACACACACACACACACACACACACACACACACACACACATACACACACACACACACACACACACACACACACACACACACACACAGAGACACATACGTGCACACAGGACACAAAAGATAACACAGACTGGAACAAAATCAATATCTCAGGTACAATCGTTTTGTTTTTCAAAATGAAAACTATTTGTTTGGTAGTGGGTGGGCTTTAGGAGTTTTGTTTTGAAATAATCACAGAATTCCCATGGAGAGTGCCCAGGTGCTGCTGGATGCGTTAGATTCAAATGAATGTGTTGTACAAGTTTGCTTTCTTGCAGAAAGGGATAGGTGGGTAGGTGGGTGGTTCTGAAAAATTACTAAAACTTTTTTGTTTTTGAAAAAACAAAAAAACAAAAACAAAATGATATGCCCAGATAGCCGCTTTTATTAGACACATTTCCACGACAGTACTGTCGGATCAGCCTCCTAGCCTAGGCCGTTCGTATTTTTCAAGTACTGCAGTCTATTCACAGTTGAGTCACCATCATTGTATACATTGGTATGCTGTGCTTGGTGAAATCCTAGCATGTCCGCTCTTCAGCACCCAACAGTACAAGTACTGCAACATGAAATCT
>NC_088644.1:47498754-47519379 GCF_964019385.1 Sycon ciliatum
TCTTGAAAAACAACAGAGACCAGAAGTCTTCTCGAACATGGAGCCTGTGGGCGTGTGACTGCTTATAACAGGAAATGCGGATGGATTGGATGGATACTGAGCCAAACATACGACATGTGAACACTGTTGGTCCTTACCGATATGGCACTGGGAACATACAGATAGTCCGGATAAGTAGCACATATATCTGTGTTCCGCACACAGCGCCATCTATCAGATACCTACAACCAACAAAAGGCACACAGACACACGCATGCACACACATGCACACGCGCGCGCACACACACACACACACACACACACACACACCACCACCACCACCAACACCACCACCACCAACACCACCACCACCACCACCACCACACTCCCATTATTCACCCCAGTGTCTCGAGATATGTGGATTTTGTAGAGAGAAAAAAAACACACACACACACACACCCATACACGTACACGCATACACACACACACAGGGATAGGTGGAACAACATTGATGAAATATGGCCAGCCTTAAGCCCACGCTACCCTAGAATACACACCCTTAGTTGACAACAGCAACGCTACATTTTTACTGTACTTGTAGCTTCATTACCCATATACTGTAGAACGGCTACAAGTAATTTTAGCGGGTACAAGCAAGAGTACATAACCCCCCAGAGTGTGCAACGCCTGATCCAGCTCTGCATAGGGTCTTAGTCGAGCGTAATCGGATCTTCGGATGTCATGCGTACACTCCACACCAGCACAAGGCCGGTCTCGAGGCAGGGCACCGTTGTTTTTGATCCGAGAGTACCCGCGACTCCCTGGGTTCCTCTCAGATGTGTACGGGATTATGACGCAAAGATCCGATTACGCTCGACCAAGACCTACGCAGAGCTGGATCAGGCGTTGCACACTCTGGGGGGTTATGTACTCTTGGTACAAGGCGTGACTGAAGATCCAGAAGCGGGCGCACAAAACCTGTGCATATCACTCATTAGCAATAGAAAGAATATTCCTCAAAGGGCCAGCATGGTTACTCTTCAGTCACGACTTTCCACTGATGAATGTGTCAAGAAAATCGATTTTGGTAAACTTTCGTGACTTCGTTGTAGTGTGGCGATGACAGCAGAATTTGCTTTCTTTACTGCTATTATAAAATGGTTTGTGTCCGCGTCGATTATTTACAAGTGTTAGCGTTTCCTGCATCAGGACCATTATGCGATGAAATAATTTAGCGATCCGAGTTTCAGAGTAAAACAAGAATAAGACTAGCAGTGAACATGCAAAATGACGATTGGTGCAGAAAAATGTAGAAAGGAAGAGGACATAATGGATACGAGTTAAGAGTAACTCTCCATCACTGTAACCATAATGTCCTCTTCCTTTCTACATTTATTATTGGCTCAACATCCGAGTTTTAAGGTGCAGATAAACTTTAGCGAAAACACTCCTTTCGCTAAAAAAAATTCACGGTTCGCGTGAGACTCGGCCAAAGGCCCAGTTTTCCGCATCCGCAGGAACGCCACCACCCTCTAAAATCGCTAAAAAATATCACCGGCGCTAAAATTAGCCGTTTTACAGTAGAGTTGAAGCAGGCGAAGCGCCAGCACCCCAAATCAAGACTTTTTTATTTTCCGTGGCGGGAAATCGAGCTTTTCCAGGTATCTACAGCCTGTAGAAATTCAACGCTGAGAATTTCCAACTATTGTCCGGCTTTGGTCCTCTGCCACCGACCTATCCTTTGAAGGAGAATGCTGAAACCAGTTGGTTGCTCTTCAGTAGTTCTTTCTCTATCGTACACATATTTTTGTATGTCGACACATGCTGTGTGCGACGACGTAGACACTTCTCAACACTTGAGTGACTTGAATTTGGCCATGATGACCGAATGTCATTGGACCGTGGAGTCGAGTAGAGGGCTCAGGCTCGATCGGCACAACGGGTACGTATAGCACAAGGGTAGGGCTAATGATATATCAAGTTGTTTGCTGTGCACAACCTTGGGGCGGAATTCGGCACGAAATTCTCTGCTCGCCAACTGTTGAGTATACCATGCAATACGTAGGTTTAAACTCATGTTGCAGTGCTATCACGGTTGCAACCCTCTTTCAAATGTTGACATAGCCAACAACCACATAATCCATATCAAATCTTGCCCCTTGTTTTCTTTCTAAGTGTGAAAAATAGAAATAATACCAGTCCTAATCATTGGAAATGCAAATCACGGTATATTATCGACACATCGTACTGTCGCGGACATGGAAATCCAGTCGATTGACCGGGGCCGGCGCCCTCAGCGCGTACAGAACGTTGCATGCAGTGCACATGTTGATCCAATGCGACTATCAGCAGCGCATGATAAACCGTGCTACGGCTGCATGGCCAGCGCCCTGGGGCCGCTATACGTGCGACCGGATTTCCATGTCCACGACAGTAGTACCATGCAGCCTGGTAGTGCATTTGGAGCAGGAAAGTGAATGGTACCACTGCGGTGATGAACACATGAGCTGATGACAACCATCGTCGTCCTGTTGGTTTGTGTTGTCTCCAGTTCATTGCAGGTTGAACGAGGAATGAACGTCTACTCTTTCTTTCCAAAACTGGCTGGGGACACGCCAATGAGACGGAAGCTAGTGCCAAACCAGTCCTTGGAAGTTTTGTTGTGCTGCTGGACTTTCAATCATCATGTAAAGTATATTCCGGTTTCTGAGTCCTCGTGTGCGCCTGAAGAGCTACACTGTGTAGAGATGTTGGAAGTTTATCCTGCTCACGACACTGCACCAAGTACAAGCACTTCCTCGGCACTGCCTGAGCCCTGTTCTGTGTTTACTGTGACCAGGAGAAGCAACTAGAAATGTGGAGCTTGAGCTGGAACGCTGGTGCTCTCTCTCTCTCTCTCTCTCTCTCTCTCTCTCTCTCTCTCTCTCTCTCTCTCTCTCTCTCTCTCTCTCTCTCTTTCTCTCTCTCTCCGTCACGTTCTGCCACTGTCCGAAACCGGTGCATGTGCTAGCATGTCGAAGCGCATTGTGTCTGAGTCACGCACTCACTCTCCTGCTCCTCCCTCATATGCCCAAGACAGTATGACCAACTGTGAATACAGTTCATGCCCACATGTGAACTTGTGTGGTTCTCTTGTAGTAAGCTGCCACGTATGTACTTGCACGTGTTGTGTACATGTGTGTGTGTGCGTGTGTGTGTATCTATGGGACTGCGTTCTCCTATTCTCTCTCCGGTGCCTTCGAGGCCCACGCAACCCTTGTGGCAGTGGCTCGACAGCACAGGGCAGGAGTGTGCGCGTGTGCATGTGTATATGTGGGTGTGTGGGTGTGTGTGCGCGCACGCGCGCGCACGTGTGCATTCACATGTGTGGGTGTGCGCGCGTGCATGCAGATGTGTGTGTGGGGGTGTGCGCACGCTGATGCTCAGCTCTCCAGAATGATGTCCGTGTGCGTAGCCAGTGTATGGTGGCAACATAGCCTTCCTTCATGTATATGTGTATGCGCATACTATTTGGGATGCTTTACTGTTTTTGGTGGGATCCAGTTACATAGTTTTCTGTTCAATTATTTATGTTTATACAGCTGCTGTATTTGTAGTGCAACTTTATGTCTTTCTGCTGGTCAATTTGTCGTCTTGATGGTGTTCTAATACTGATATACATAGAAAATATTACCCTCAGAAAGTGTGCTCGTTGTGAAGTTGTCCTTCTTTGGGCTCAAACCATTGCTCGTGTATAGGTAGATACATATCAGTGGGTTCGATTGGTGGCGAGAGGTCAGCCTAAATTGTTTGGGGCGGAATTCGGCACGAAATCCACGCTGAGTACTTTTTGACGACGAGTTGCGTCGGTCTTGAAAACTCTGGCGAGAAAGCGAGGAAAATGATGTCGCTTGGAGCTTTCCGCGAAACTTAGGGCAGCTAATGCCCGCACCTTCCCAAACATTGCCTCGGAACAAGACGATACCACCAGGGAAGCTCTTGTGAGCAAGGGATATTAATAGTCTCTTTTTGGCGATATTGAGCTGAGTTTCAAATTTCCCGGGCCTGGGGTCGGATTTGGAAAATAAAAGTGCAACTTTTAGGGCTCTTTTTCGGTGCTGGCGCTTCGCCTGGAAGTTGCAGAGTAAAGCCATTATCGGGGCGAATCTATTATTGCAAACAATGCTGGGTTGCCTTTGCCAAGTATTGTGTGTGCCCAATTCCGCATATATGGCGCATATCGCACCATATTTAACGGTGCACACTCGGGGGGGGGGGAGAAGGTTATGTACTACTGTATAAGCAGAAATATTCGTCTGGAATTTAATTTCGTCTTTTTCGTCCAAGGAGCTTTTGGACTAAATTAAATGCCGGACTTATGTCGATTTGTCCAGCTTTTCTATACACTCTTATGATCCATGGACGAAATTTACAACCGGACGAACTCTCTTTCTTTGGAGTTGGACGAAATTATTGACCGACAAAATTTTCTGCCTGTACAGTATTGGTCATAAGGCATCGGCATGGCGGAGATCAGCTGACCTCCAACCCCCAACACAGTCTAATCAGTGGCTATGCCATAGGAGCTGTCCAAAAGAGACGGAATGCTCCACACAAGCGAACACACACGTCGCTTCACGCTCCACGCGTCTGAGTTATCTCCCCTGGATACTGCAGAATTTGTTTAATTTAATTCTCTGGCGATGTGTGTAACAAGCTGGAATAAATGGAGCATCGGGCAAGCATTTCGACAATGCTGATCTTGAGGCTTACATTCAATCTTGCCATCTCTGCTTTCATGTCGAATACTGACCAGCCGTCCAAAGCCATACCCCTGGGGCATTGCCTGCTTACAGAACACCATATAAGGCATAAACACAACACACAAGGAATAGCATCAACACCGGAAAGCACCATAACAGGAATCACAAATACAAACCTGATCTTTTTCAAGACGGTTCATTGGCACATACAGTACATGCATGCGCGCGCACACGCACACCTACACACAAACACACGGACACACACATGCACTCCCCCCCCCCCCCCCCCACACACACACACACAAAAACACACACACATGCCCCCCCCCCCCCACACACAAACACACACAGACGGAGTAAAAAAAGTGGGATGCACTCACCGTACAAACAGCTTGCTTGGTGGACAATCTGCCGCGTTGTTGATAACAAACTCCAAACGTTGTTGTAACGACACTACAGGACGATGAGCCTGATGCTGAGAACTAAGGTGCACGTACACACACATACACACACACATGTACACACACACACACACACACACACATGTACACACACACACACACACACATACACACACGTACACACACATGCACACGCACACATACACACAAGTACACATAAGATATGGGATAGATTAGTTGAAACAGCTAAACAGCATCCTGTCTCTGGTGTATGCACTATTTAAAAGCAGACATATAGCCAACCATTCATCAAGTCACACAGATACACAGCTATCCAGATAGACACACACCTCAGACCTCAGACATGCCCATCGCGGAGGCGATGATAGCGAACAGCTATGTTAGACAAAGCAACTTGTGCTGGGATTACACCATTCAACAGCTTGCAAGGCTGATGAATTGACCGCCACACACACACACACACGCACACACACACACACACACACACACACACACACACACACACACACACACACACACGCACACAAATACACAGATAGACAGCCAGTCAACCACACATATACACAGGCAGTCAAAAAGCCAAGCCGCCAACCAACCAGCCCAATAGCAAGCAAACCAGCCACACAACTACTGACAGCAAGCTGGCCTGCCAGGGTGCCAGACCAGCAAGACTGCTAGCCACACAGCCAGCCACACAGCCAGCAGCACAGCCAGCGCACAGAGTAGGCAACCAGTCAGCCAACCAAATAACTAGCCAACCAGCATGCAAGCCAACTACTCGCGATAAACATTCGCCGGCCAGCCAGAACCCCCCCCCCCCCCATACACACGCACACGAACGCACACACACACACACGAACGCACACACGCACATGTACACACACACACACACACACACAATCACATACACACGTACATGTACAAACACACACACATACACACTTACACACACACCGAGTGACAAGGATAAGGTGTACTAGTCTCCTAACAGGCAGCTCCACACGCAGCAGCAGCAACAGCAACAGCAGCAGGAGCAACCCTCCTCACCTGGTCAAGTCCGCAATTCCAGATTTCCACAGCATCGAATACAGCACACAGGTGATCTGCTCTCGCGACAAGTAGTGCAGACTCTTATCCACGTAACCGCGTAACGCTTGACCCGTACTTTCCGCTAGATTGCCAAGAGCTCCGCTGGCACTGGAGACAAAGCTTGGCGCATTGCTGGCATTCTCACCATCTGTGGATGAGGTCGATGAGGATGCTGCGTGTGCTGGCTGCGTGGTGGCACGATACTCTTTGCCATTGTCCTGCACGCGAACGGTGTACGATGGCGGACTAACCGAGTCTGACGACAGCGTATCGGCTGTGAAGACACCCGGTCCGGGAGAGAGGTAGATACTGCTGCGTATGGACTGTAGGACATTCTCTTCGTCCTCTTGACTGTGCGATGATGTGCTGGATAGCGTCATAGCCAGACCCTTCTATACAGATATACATGCATATGCACGTACACACATGAACACGCCCACACAGACACATACACGCGCGCGCACCCACACCCACACACACACTCAGACACACACACACACACACGAACACATACACACACGAACACATACACACACGAACACATACACACATACACACACACGGGCACGCACGCACGCACGCACCCACACGCACGCACACACACACCGAGAAACTTCTTATCCTAACTCGTATGTTGAGCCAATCGTAACAATAGTAAGATGTAGAGAGAAAATAACCTATAAGTTACTAGTTATGACTAACAGTCCACCAAGGTAACGAGATAATATACAGTCAGATAGTGTGACAACAAGGCACAAACCTGACAAGGATATTGAGACATTCGACGGCCTGACACCTAGCTCCAACATATCTATGAAGCGCAAACCAACAAAATCGTGGTCTGTTGCCTTGCGTTTCCGAGTTTTAGTTAGACCAGTTTATCCAATGGTCTCACTAGTCTCGGCATCATCATCCTGTATTGTAAACGTTTGACATTCTTTGTTGCCGCGGGACATAGCTCGTGCACATCTTCGTGGCGCATCCCTTCCCCTCATAGGAACTTTCCGCACCTGAGCCTTCCAAGTAGAAAGGTTGTTGATTTGCGCTTCAAAGATGTATTGGAGCTAGGTGTCAGGTCGTCGAATGTCTCAATATCCTTGTCAGGTTTGTGCCTCGCTGTCGTACTATTTGACTGTACATTATCTCGTTACCTTGGTGGACTGTTAGTCATAACTAGTAACTTATAGGTTATTTTCTCTCTACATCTTATCCAAACAAACGTCACTATCAGGTAACACAGCTTTGCAACCCTGTGCACCGCTGTGCCACCCCAGCCTTTCCCGAGTATAAGCCCCACTGGAGTATAAGCCCCACTGGAGTATAAGCCACACTGGAGTATAAGCCCCACTGGAGTATAAGCCCCACTGGAGTTTAAGCCACACTGGAGTATAAGCCACACTGGAGTATAAGCCACACTGGAGTATAAGCCACACTGGGGTATAAGCCACACTGGGGTATAAGCCACACTGGGGTATAAGCCACACTGGGGTATAAGCCACACTGGGGTATAAGCCACACTGGAGTATAAGCCACACTGGAGTATAAGTGACAATGGAGTATAAGTGACACTGGAGTACAAGCCACCCTGGAGTATAGGCGGCACTGGAGGGTCCCTGGTTCCAGTCCTGGTGGTGACAGTCAATTTTTTCTTCAGACTTTTCCGTTTGTGTCTTTCCCTCAAACTACTCAATAATATTGTATATATATACACGTATACACGTATATATACAGGGAATAATTTACTTTCAATCTTTTGCATAGCAATTCTGCTAAGCAAAATCAAACTTGAATAGCAATTCGAAAATGTTGCATAGCAATTTTCTTCAACACTTGCCAACATTGTCATTCTGGAGAGCTGATCAGAGTGCAAGCTCAGACCACAAGTACACTGTAACACCTTAGTTGCAAGCCTAGGCTGGTGCCAGGATGCATAGCTCAGCACAATCGAAGTTTCGTGCATCTATTTCAACCTTAAGAGACACTGTTCACCCGGCATGCATACCGTGCACAACAGGTCACAGCGAAACATACCTGAAGTTGCTTCGCATCTCAGAAGAATTGCATAGCAAACAGCCATGCGATACAGGTTAAATTATTCCCTGATATATACAGCATTGGGAAATAATCGTTTTTTAAGTATTCGACACGACTCCCAAGTTCCAGCCGGTGTTATTTTTTCAAACGGGTCCAAGTACCCCCGAACCGGGTCCAAGTACCTCCGACAGACACTGCACTTTACACTGTACAGATAGCGAGACAACACTGAACAGGGGCAGGTCAACACTGAACAGGGGCAGGTCAACACTGAACAGGGGCAGGTCAACACTGAACAGGGGCAGGTCAACACTGAACAGGGGCAGGTCAACACTGAACAGGGGCAGGTCAACACTGAACAGGGGCAGGTCAACACTGAACAGGGGCAGGTCAACACTGAACAGGGGCAGGTCAACACTGAACAGGGGCAGGTCAACACTGAACAGGGGCAGGACAACACTGAACAGGGGCAGGTCAACACTGAACAGGGGCAGGTCAACACTGAACAGGGGCAGGTCAACACTGAACAGGGGCAGGTCAACACTGAACAGGGGCAGGTCAACACTGAACAGGGGCAGGTCAACACTGAACAGGGGCAGGTCAACACTGAACAGGGGCAGGTCAACACTGAACAGGGGCAGGTCAACACTGAACAGGGGCAGGTCAACACTGAACAGGGGCAGGTCAACACTGAACAGGGGCAGGTCAACACTGAACAGGGGCAGGTCAACACACTGTGAGGCACACCTTTGCCCTTGTGACGCCCATCGACGCCGAAGGCGATGATGTGTTGCTACAGCAGAAGCCATAGCAACTTGTGCTGGGATTGCACTATTCAACAGCTTGCAAGGCTGAAGAATTCACCGCCACTATTCAACAACTTGCTAGGCTGAAGAATTCACCGCCACTATTCAGCCTGATCTACACCACACAGCTATTTGGAGCACACGCACAAACGCACACGCTCGTGCCCGCACACACTCACCCTTACCCCCCCCCCCCCCAACCACACACACACGCACGCACACGCACGCACACACTCACACTTACACCGGACGCCGGACCCAGGGGAGTGCTGGTTCGTTTCGTCCTGCGCGATGATGATGACAATGACGACGACGATGGTGTGCGCTGTGCTGCTGGGCGTGGTCCTCGTTGTGTTGTTGATCTACTCTGTGTCACCACCACACCCTGACCTAGTGGAGCCACATCATCTCTAGCATCATCACCAGCATCTGCTACACCTGCCTGGCTAGACGGCGATGATGTCATGATGACGTCACCACCAGTAGCACCACTGTTAGCAGTGGAGCTAGTCGTGGCTCCACCGCCAGCTGTATCCTCAGTGCCAGGCGAGGACGACGAGGCTGGACAAGCTGACGGAGAAGACGTGGTCACAGCTAGGCTAGCATGCGATGACGGCGGCGGCTGGTTAGTAGCCATGCCACTGACGGCATTGACTGCGGACGGCGTGTTTATATGCGCTGGTTGCTCCGGTCGCGCTGGTTTGTTCCTTGCAGCAGCAGCATTACCGCTGTCCTTCATTACACCAGTGGTGCTATCAATACTAGCGAACGTGCTGCTTCTAGCGCCTCGTGTTGCTGTGATCTCATCTTCGCCTACGCCAGGCATGGTGGTGGCAAACGTGGCAGTGGGCTGGGCTGGCTGCGTGGAGTTGTTGCGACGGAAGCCTTGCTTTAGTCGGCCTGTGCACGCGCAAATGCACGCACAAACATGCGCGCGCGCGTGCACACACGTACACACAAACATGCACAAACACACACGCGCGCGCACGCACACAAGCACGCACACACACACACACACACACACACACACACACACACACACACACATACACACATACACACATACACACACACACACCTTCAAATTTCAAGGTTCACCTCCACAAGTGAGGATGACATCCATGCAGTTGCATGGAGACCCCCCCCCCCCCCCCCCATGCATACAACATGTAGGAATGACAGAGTGTGCAACAAACGTAAACCGATCATAATGCACAGACGACGCTGCCTCTCCGTCTTAGGTACTGATTATGTCGACTTTAGAGAGGTTAAGATGCACATTACTTCTGACGCGACGCACAATTTCATGTCGAATTTGGCGTAAAACTCCAAATGTCGACGTGAGCTGCAGGTCACTCGCGTTGTTTTTCGACGCGCGAGCCAAATAACGCGAGCTGAACTTTCGCGTCACGTCAGAAATAACGTGCATCTTAGCCTCTCTATTGAAGAGCAGAGTGTAAGCTGACTAAGGCGACCACTCAAGTGACCTTCAAAATGTGGTCGCTGTGTACAGGTGGTCTCCATATCCAGGAGAAACAAGACGCCTTCTTGCCCAAGTTCTTGGTCCTATTTGTAGTGGTCCCCTGAAGCAGGTAGTGGTGTTATCAGAGCGGTCGCCTTGACAGGTTCTACAGGACATTGACAGCATTGAAAGAGTATACGTATTGCATGGATAGATACTGGTGCATGAGGTGCATGACAACGCAGGATCATCCAACACTCACCGGCAAAGGCGGATGCTGAAGCGGACGTGGTGCGCTTGAAAGACGCCACAGCTGATGTGGCCGCCAACGGCGATGACGTGGCCGCGGGTGTGGATGTGTTAGGTTTGTCAGCAGCATCCACGCTAGTGGCGGGTGTGTTAGGTTTGTCAGCAGCATCCACGCTAGTGGCGCTGCCACTGTGGAGAATGAAACCGGAGGAACTACCGGAGGTGGCAGCTACGCTTGCTGTTGCTGGTGTTGTCTTTTTGTTTAGACCAGCGTCAGAAGCTGTAGCAGCTGTACCACTGGATGTGGATGATGCATCATCTGGCTCACCAGTTCCAGTACCAGCACCACCGCCAGCGCTGGCAGCGGCAGCAGACGTGTCGTACCAGATGGAGGATTGAGATGCTTCGTCATCTTCGTCAGCTGAGATCCAGTCAACAAGCACAGACCAAAAATTATATGTGTGCGAAACTTCACTCCAACAGTCCAATGACGGTGTCTGTACTGCGATTCCAAACACTCAATATTACACCAAATGTTGTCGTTGTCAATATTACACCAAATGTTCGGGCCTGGCCCATCATCGCGGTAAATACAAGAAATATCACCACACAAAACAAAGTCAGCAACCACACACACACACGCACACACACACACACACATACACACACATACACGCGCGCGCGCACACACACACACACACACACACACACACACACACACACACACACACACACATCTTCAACATACCAGACAAGCTGGAAACGGTGACAAACGTCAATCGAATGGTTCTGAAATCTGAACACATGATCAAGAGTGATGATGGTGAGTCGTCGATATGCGATGTTGCGGGCCGGGACTTAGATAGGGAACGACGCACAACCTAACAATAGAACACACACACACACACACACACACAAACATGTGAGTGCCGAAAGGTCCCATTGTATACTATACATCAACAAATATCGGCCAGTGAGAAGCTATGGCTGACCTTGAAATGAACACTCAAACACACCATGTACCATCTATACACCCGTCGCAAGACAAGCACACAAACCTGCAAATGCACTGGATGTGCACCCGCAGATTTTCTCTTATAGCAACGATAGCAAACAAGATCTGAATGAGACAGATCGAGACTTGCGCCAGATAACTGTTTAATCCACACAACTGGCGAAGCCATGTGAATCGACCACCAATGCACACCTGGTCTACACCACACGGAGTACATCGGAATAGGACAGCCAAGACAATTAGTTACCTATGCACACCCTACACTTGTTGGGGTAACCAGTATAGACAGAACACAGCTTTGATAAAAGCACACACACACACACACACACATCCCAGACCTCAGACCTGCCCATCGCGGAAGTGATGATAGCGAACGGCTACGTTAGACAAAGCAACTTGTGCCGGGATTACACCATTCAACAGGCTGCAAGGCTGATGAATTGACCGCCACTAATTTTAGCCTGGTTTACACCACACCTAAACACCCACACACCCACACAAACACGCACACAAACACCCACACCGTTTATGGCCCATCACGGGAGGTTATGATAGCGATGCTACAGCAGAAGCTATAGCAACTTGTGCTGGGATTGCACCATTCAACAGCTTGCTAGGCTGAAGAATTGACCGCCACTATTCAGCCTGGTCTACACCACACAGCTATTTGAAGTGGGGTTTTCTGGCCAACACGCACACAGCCACCCCCCCCCCCCCCACACACACACGCACGCACACACACACACGGACACAGTCACACACACACACACACACACACATTTTCTTTATCAATGGCAAACACAACAGCACCTGTACCATCATGAAGTACATAGGCACATACCTGATCTGATTCACTACGTTCCACCATGACAATGTTACTAAGGGCAACCCACATTGACAAATCAGTGCCAGTCTCCAGCAAGCGTTGCTTGTCTTTATGGCAAATCAACACCAACCTGATACGCATACAACACACGATACCATGTACACGCATGCAGACACCCACACACCCACACCCACACACACACACACCCACACGCACACCCACACAAAAGACGGGATCAAATCTAAAATTCCAACGCCGTCCAAAGCACAAACTCATAACAGTTGAGAATGTACTGGCACCCAACAGTGCGATTGATACAAGAAGAGAAGAATGATTGGAAAAGAAGCACACGAAGAGAGTCCGGTCAGCAGATAACCTATTTGCCCATGATGCCAGCATACGTGACATAATGGTATACCCACACGCACACAAGTAAAGTGGTGTCAATTGAACTCCGACACACACACACACACACACACACTCACACACACACACACACACACACACACACACACACACACACACACACACACACACACACGCACACACACACACACAGCTACATAAACTGCACGACATACCTGTAGTCTGTCAGGTAGACTTGAGCAACTGATCTCCAACCACTAATCTCCACTAAGATATCATTCAAGACCATCTCCACACGTTCAGATGGACCTATACAATATGTGAAAACACAACAACAACAACAACAACAACAACAACAGCAGCAGCAGCAGCAGCAGCAGCAGCAGCAGCAGCAACAACAAGACAGAGAACATGCATGCACACATGAGCAGACACACACACACACATGCGAATTAGTACTGGTCTCATTAAATGGAAGTGACTGTTAGAGGAAATATTTCACGTGTACGCGCAAAACTTCACAATGCT
Source organism: Sycon ciliatum (assembly GCF_964019385.1). Lineage (NCBI taxonomy): Eukaryota > Metazoa > Porifera > Calcarea > Leucosolenida > Sycettidae > Sycon > Sycon ciliatum. The sequence goes on from NC_088644.1 coordinate 47,512,273, forward strand.
TTCCTGACTACTGTAAAACGACAAACTTTCGCGAGCGATTAACTTTCGCGACTTTCGCGAGCAGGGTCGAATCGCGAAAGTTTGACTCGCGAATATGAAATTTTGTACTATTACGTACTACGCGATGCGTCGATGATCGATCGTTTTGCGCCACAGATCTGTACAGTACATGCGTGCATGCATCACTCACTGCACTGACTGTACATTCACAGCGCTGATCGATGCTTGCACGGCCGGCTATGTCCAACCAAAGCGCGCAGCTGTTGCAACGACGGGTTTACATACTATACCAACACCAGTCTTGCAAGTAACCGTTGAAACATTAGTTGTCGTTGGAGTACGGCGACTTGAACCAGAAGAGAATAAAATGATCGACTGGAGAATGTCTCATTGTTGTGGAGAGTGTTGTTGAACTTCTTGGAGCGTTTGGCCAGCTTGCTGTTGCGTAGATTTTAGTGTTGTACTGCTCGAAGAAGTCTTCTGAATTTTATCGCGATGAGTATCGCAGTGGCTCAGCAGTTCGAAGAGAAAGCCTTCCGATGATCCCTCTTCGAACGTGCCATCCTTTCTCCCAGTACTAGTACATACCTTATGGTTCTCTTTGATGCCTTGATTACATTCCTTGATTCCTTCTTTCATTCTTTGATTTCTTCTCTCATTCTTCATGCGCTCTGCACCCAGCACTCCGAGGCTTCGTAAAATAAAATTCTTTGATTTTCGGTGGAAGGTAAAATCGCTAAAATTAATCGCCGCTAACTGGTCCAGTTTGCCAAAACGCTAAATTTAGCCAAAGCCGCGAAAGTTTGTCGTTTTACAGTACATTATAGCAAGAAAGAAGAGAGAAGAGAAGAGAGGAGAGAGAGAGAGAGAGAGAGAGAGAGAGAGAGAGAGAGAGAGAGAGAGAGAGAGAGAGAGAGAGAGAGAGAGAGAGAGAGAGAGAGAGAGAGAGAGAGAGAGAGAGAGAGAGAGAGAGAGAGAGAGAGAAGGTACGTAGGCAGCCTAAAACGCACCAGGCAACTGGATGATATCCATTCCAGATGAAATATCAAGATGGAAGTTACGCTGCAAACACGCTTCATACAGCTCATGGTTCGCATCGCATCGTTCAAACACCTAGCGCATGCAACAAACAAACAAACAAACAAACAAACACACCAAATACAGAGCAACATAAGTTGAGTACAATGTCTGTAATTTAAAAATACTTGCAAGTAGAAGAAATCACATGGAAACGAGTTATGAAGCAACTCTCCACGACAGTGGTTTGCGCACTGGAGGCGTGTTAGAGCTAGGTCTCAGGTTGTTGAATGTCACAGTAACATGTCAGTTTTGTACCCTGTTATCGCATTTTCTGACTGCTTATTATCTTGTTACAGTCGTGGATAGTTGCTTCATAACTCGTTTCCATGTGATTTCTTCTATTTTAAATTAGATTTATTGGCTCAGTATCCGAGTGCAATGTCTGTACTCATACATCTCATACACAAGTGGCATTCGAGGCGTTCATCACATTGACGTCACACGAGCACACGACAAGAGTCGCCGACTTCTTTTACCACCCGAGTCAGGTTCAAATGACTGCAGAGTACAATGTGCTCGTGTGACGCGCTTTCCATGACGCTGCACTCGTTTACGGACGCATCGTTCACGTTTCTAAAATCCGGGTTAGCACAGTAGAGTGAAACAGCTGTGTAAGACGACTGCTCAAGGGACCTTCAAAATGTGGTCTCTGTTACCAGGTGGTCTGCTTATCCAGGGTCATTGGACTGGAAATAGCATCCCTTGATCCTGGTTTCAGTGGTCTTCTTGGACAGGTAGTCGCCTTATCCGAGTGCTCGCCTTGACAGGTTTTACCGTATATTAAAAACGGAAAACCAGTATAAATGTTCTACTGGTGTGGACATTGAAGTCCAGTGGAATGACTGGGACAGATGTCCGCACTCTCCTTATTGTACGCACACCCACTGTAGTTCACGTACACACTGCAAAACTGGACCAGCAGTGCTCGCGACCGCAAGGCCAGCGCAAAAAAAATTAGCCGTTCTGCAGTATGCGGCGGATGGGCAGCTAGCCGAGACTCACGCCGGGAGAGGATGACTTGAGAGAGAGTGTTACAAGGATTTCTCCAGAGACTTTCTGACTGGGTGATATCCTGCCAAGCGGTAACAGGCAAGTAGTCGGCTTCTCCGTCAGAAATGCCAGTGGCAGCATCGAGGCACCTGAAGAGTAAACATGCACAAACGCGCACACACACACACACACACACACACGCGCGCACACGCACACACACACACACACCAATACAACCACACACCACCACCAGCACCAGCACCACCACCACCAGAAGAAGCAGCAGCAGCATCACCAGAACACCACCAGAACATCATCACCATTAGCACTAACATGAGTGACTGTAGCCAAACTAAGTAGTACCGTAAAATCCCGCACGGGCGCCCCGTCTCTCCCATCCGCCCCTCCCTGACTTCTTGTCAGGGACGTGATTGATTGTATCCTCGTATGACTCTGCCGCAGTCTGTGATGCCGTACTGAATTGCAGACGCGTGCTTGACCCCATTGGAAATGTACGCAACAGTGCCCACCCTCCTGACCAGGGATCGCACAAACCCTGCGTTTTGTCAGGTCTGTTCGACCCCTGGCTCTTGACCTTTGGTCGGTGTACGAGATGCACGAACAGTTTTCGCAGGGTGAGTACTTTTTCATGTAGCACTGAATGCGGCAAGTAGGACTCGCCCATCCGCCCCTCCCCACCTGAAGCGTCGAGGAGGTAGGGGCGCTCTGGCGGGATTTTACGGTACTGTGTAAGTAGAAATTTTCGTTTACGAAATCTTTCCTGTGTGGATTCACAGGAAGTGTGAGTTACGAAGTCTGGAGAAAACGTTGAACGGTCTCTGCTTGGATGACGACTACACCATAGCTCAGTGGTTAGAGCATCGCTGGCTACAAGCGAGGGTCCCTGGTTCGAGTCCTGGTGGTGACAGGCAATTTTTTCTTCAGACTTTTCCCCGTTTGTCTCTTTCCCTCAAACCAGTTAATAAAATCTTTCCTTATTTGAACTTATTTCACTCCACCAGCAGGCTTGTTTATGCTATGTACTAAATTTCCTTTTTGGTCGAGGTCTGTCACCACGAACGTTCAGAAAAAAACCCTTATTTTGGTACAAACTTTAGCTAGTTCGTGCCCCCTTACGCATAATAGCGAAAGTTAATTCCAAACGAAAATTTGTACTTGTACTGTACAGTAGTAACAGCACACACCTTTAGCAGGTATTCATCTGAAACAAATATATGTCTCATGACTCTCGAGCTCTAATGGGCCATTCACACTACGCCCAGAACATGGCGTACGTGACGTTTTCGTCCGGATAGCCATGACAACATGGAACGTGGCGGGAAAATCGTACTCCTGATACGAAAACGTAGACGACGTATCTAGACCCCTGTACCGAGTTTCGTTCTGGCGTTCCCAGCAGTTTGTGTCCAAAAGAAGCTGTACACACAGCTGTACGAGCAGCGTGTGCTGGCCTGTGTGAACGCACCTGCATGAAAATGGCGTCTGCCAGTACGTCGTATTCCAAAACGTGACGCGTATTGTAACCTAGTATGAATAGCCTATAAAGTCACCTTGACTTGATGGTCTGAAAGTCAAGTGAGACCGGACCATGTCACCTGCTTGTTTTCTAACAACAACAAAAAACTCATTGCTTGTCAGTTTATAAAGCATCTTGCCTCATGATACCTAACTGAGTAGAGGATACTACTAGTAGCTGTTTGTAACAATTAGCTACATGTATGGAAGAGTTAAACTCACCCAAGAAGTCATCCTGGTTCAGTTTGTCATGGTCCCAAATCTCTATGGTCACATAGTAATCCTCGCGCAACAGTGACTGGTCAAATGTAGGCAGGACAACCTGGTATGATTCAAAACACATTCACGCACACGCACGCACGCACACACACGCACGCACACACACACTCGCGCGCACGCACAAACACACACACACACGAATGTAGCCAGGATAACAGCGCATGCACATACACAAACAAAAGCCACAGTAACACCTACACATGCACGAGTGTGTTGGTTTTGTGCATGGGCGTGGACGTGCATGTGTGTGTGTGTGCAAGCGCCCTTGTCTCGGCTGCGGTCGCTGCTGCAAGTCATCCCGTGGTTTCGACCTGCATAGCTGTGCTAATTTCCTGTCCAGGAAGTAGAGCGGCGTTTCTGGATCCAATGCTGAACTCAGTGCTGTCGACCCCTGCACAGGGGACACGTGACCATTTGATGGCAGTGTTACCAAGGACCAAGGTGCAAGCGCGCACGAATGTACACCGGTGACCCACACACACGTGTGACACGCATGCTGTATGTACAATGTATGCATGACATATTCTGCAAACTGGTAACCAACGATTTTCTTCCGGATGGCGAGGGATCCGTATAAAAGAGGACCGGATAAGCGAGATCTGACTGTATCCATGTGCTGCTGGTTGCACTTACTTTGAACGTGAGCACTTCTTTCCACTCCGGTTGCAGCGTGTTCAGGCTGATGGATGTCTGCTTGGTGGACTTGCCCACACGTACAACACAGTAGGGGTCGGACGCACCGCCCACATCCATTGCAGTCAGATTGTGAGCGCTGATCACTATGACAACAAAGCACACAGCAAAAGAAGTGGCAAGTGGGAAAAAAAATTTTTAACCTACGTGGAGAGAACAATTTAGTTATGGCAATAAAAAGGATCAACTGCGCACTCATTCTCAACCATCAAGGTAAAGGTGGTGGGTAAGGTTGCATGAATGCTTGCCTTGATGGTTGCGTTTGCCTTGATGGTTGCGTTTGCCTTGATGGTTGCGTTTGCCTTAGTGTTTCTATAGAATGAGTGCGCAGTTAATCCTTTTTATTGGGAAAGTATTGTTTTTAAGAACTTTGAAGCTCCAATGTAGCCTTGTCATACTTTCTGTACACCTAACTCGCAACACACGAACAGTCCTTGGCTACACCACGTACAGTTGAAATTGTCCAGATTTTCACCCAGGAGGGCATCATTAGGGATATGCCGAGCACTTCGAATTTCTTATCATACGCCCTGATACGCTATCAGGATCTTCAAGAAAGTACGTTATATCCGATGCAAAGAGAAAGGTATGTTATTTCAGGAGGGTTTTGCAATGACGTTTTACTGCTTTCACCCCGAGGCCCAATTACATTGAGTTATTCTTATTACACTATTCCAGTAAATTCGCACTCACACACACTTGCACATGACATGCATGTCCATTGTCACACTGCACTTGCTGAATTTCCTATCATTTCTCACCTCACCTATAGTTTTTACTACCTGTGCAAATTTTTCCTAAGTTTGTGCTATCTTTCTTACTATGCTTGTGCAGTGCGTATCGGTTATAGCGTGGTCGAGTGAAAGAATATACTGCCTACAAGAATGAACTCTCATATTTTCATAATCATAACATGAGTTTCATGCGTATATCTATTCTTACAAGCAATGTTATCGTGTAATAGAATATATCGGTCCTAAGAATGGACTTTGTGTAGCAAAACATGCCAGATTAGAACAAAGTGTATCGCCTGTAGTAATAACATCTGCCCGATACAGTTCTGAACCGACTCGAATTGCATCATATAACGCTGCAAGTGCATCTGTTGTCGTCATGTAACTCATGTTGCTCAGCCACATGGTGAACCTACCAGGTATGCAGGCTATGGCCCAGTATGGGACGACTTTGGAAGTACGAGCAACCGCATACACAGCAGCACTACGTTGCATGTATGATGATCTTCCTGGCTCTGCGCACGTGCAAATGATACGTCACACTATATTTATCGCGCGTAAGAAATATCGGAAATAAGAATAGAAAGTCGTGTTTCAAACACCCACGCTATAACCGATACCTACTGTATCCTCGTTGTTTCACTCCAAGTGTATAAAAAAAATTGTAGTTTCATCATTCTCTTTAGTCACGAATTCCATTGATAATTGTGACAAGAAAACGTTCTGGAATACATTATTCGTCCCAAGGTTGTGATATGAGTGCGCATTTAGTTATATTCATTGCATTATTATTATTATTTAAAATTTTGAATAGGGCAATCCCCACAGGCCTACGGCCTTTTTTACAGGGTGCCTTATGTGGATCACGTACAGATTTGAGGAATAGTGAAAACGAGGAGCAAGAGCGAATGTCAGCTGGGAGAGAATTCCAACGGTCAGAAGCCAGAAAGCGAATAAGCCATAACGATTGCAATTACACTGAGTTGCAAAAATAATAATTCGAACAGAAGCAAGCAAGGTACAACAATGATAGAGGTAAACTGGGGCAGGGCTGGCCTACCTCCAACAGAGAGCTGGCCGGTAGTGCCATCGGATGAACTGTTACGACCCGTGTTATCCGTCCGGTTCTCAAAAGCTAGCACACCTGCAGCCATTGGCGAGTTAGCAACTTGTCTCTTCCCACGACCTGGCACATCGCCAGCTGCACTGGACGGGTTCGTAGGCATTTTGGCAGTACCGAAATCGGTTACAAGACCAAACCTGCTGTACTCAACGGACTGATCATTCTGTAGGTGTTGTGTTGCAACTACTTCCTCCCTTTTCTCTACTAATACTTATGATTCATTGTGATCTGTTCAAGAAAGTCACAACTGTTACTTCTTCTGACACTGACACCATGGACACACAGTCTGCAGTACTGAGAATCGAACCTATCCTGCTTGCGCGGCATGATGCATGCACAGGCGCTAGGCAAGGGCTTTTCATCATTATTTTTGTTGATTTTCATTCCATTCGCCAAAAAATAATCGCTCAAGTTTTTGGTTCCATTTTCATAAAAAGAAAAAATTAATAGTTTCACCCGCTTTGTACGTCCCGTGCAGGCAGCGCGCGCCGTGTTGTTCCACCCGCGCGCACGGTTGTAGATCTAAAGTATCCTCACTACGAGACATGCACGGCTCAGACCTGGCTAGCTGGGCCATGGGATCTAGCTCGGAGTCGTAAAACGCACGTTCTCCGTCCACCTGAGCTACTGAGTAGAGATCTACGAGCGTACTGTACTGATCCATATTGCATG
>NC_088644.1:47519579-47534579 GCF_964019385.1 Sycon ciliatum
TATTTCCGGAGGGTTTTTCAATGACGTTTTACTGCTTTCACCCCGAGGCCCAATTACACTCAGTTATTATTATTATTACACTATTCCAGTAAATTCGCACTCACACACACTTGCACATGCATGTCCATTGTCACACTGCACTTGCTGAATTTCCTATCATTTTCTCACCTCACCTATAGTTTTTATTACCTGTGCAAATTTTTCCTAAGTTTGTGCTATTTTTCTGACTATGCTTGTACAGTGTGTATCGGTTATAGCGTGGTCGAGTGAAAGAATATACTGCCTACAAGAATGAACTCTCATATTTTCATAATCATAACATGAGTTTCATGCGTATATTTATTCTTACAAGCAATGTTATCGTGTAATAGAATAATTATATCGATCCTAAGAATGGACTTTGTGTAGCAAAACATGCCAGATTAGAACAAAGTGTATCGCCTGTAGTAATAACATCTGCCCGATACAGTTCTGAACCGACTCGAATTGCATCATATTATAATGCTGCAAGTGCATCTGTTGTCGTCATGCAACTCATGTTGCTCAGCCACATGGTGAACCTACCAGGTATGCAGGCTATGGCCCAGTATGGGACGACTTTGGAAGTACGAGCAACCGCATACACAGCAGCACTACGTTGCATGTATGATGATCTTCCTGGCTCTGCGCACGTGCAAATGATACGTCACACTATATTTATCGCGCGTAAGAAATATCGGAAATAAGAATAGAAAGTCGTTTTTCAAACACCCACGCTATAACCGATACCTACTGTATCCTCATTGTTTCACTCCACGTGTATAAAAAAATTGTAGTTTCATCATTCTCTTTAGTCACGAATTCCATTGATAATTGTGACAAGAAAACGTTCTGGAATACATTATTCGTCCCCATGGTTGTGATATGAGTGCGCATTTAGTTATATTCATTGCATTATTATTATTAGTTAAAATTTTGAATAGGGCAATCCCCACAGGCCTACGGCCTTTTTACAGGGTGCCTTATGTGATCACATACAGATTTGAGGAATAGTGAAAACGAGGAGCAAGAGCGAATGTCAGCTGGGAGAAAATTCCAACGGTCAGAAGCCAGAAAGCGAATAAGCCATAACGATTGCAATTACACTGAGTTGCAAAATAATAATTCGAACAGAAGCAAGCAAGGTACAACAATGATGGAGGTAAACTGGGGCAGGGCTGGCCTACCTCCAACAGAGAGCTGGCCGGTAGTGCCATCGGATGAACTGTTACGACCCGTGTTATCCGTCCGGTTCTCAAAAGCCAGCACACCTGCAGCCATGGGCGAGTTAGCAACTTGTCTCTTCCCACGACCTGGCACATCGCCAGCTGCACTGGACGGGTTCGTAGGCATTTTGGCAGTACCGAAATCGGTTACAAGACCAAACCTGCTGTACTCAACGCCAACGGACTGTACTGATCATTCTGTAGGTGTTGTGTTGCAACCACTTCCTCCCTTTTCTCTACTAATACTAATGATTCATTGTGATCTGTTCAAGAAAGTCACAATTATTTCTTCTGACACTGACACCATGGCCACAGTCTGTAGACTACTGAGAATCGAACCTATCCATCCTGCTTGCGCGGCATGATGCATGCACAGGCGCGAGGCGTGCATGCTTTTCATCATTATTTTTGTTGATTTTCATTCCATTCGCAAAAAAATAATCGCTCAAGTTTTTTGTTCCATTTTCGAAAATAATTTTAAAATAATTAATTAGTTTCACCGCTCAACGCTACTTAGTCTTTGTACGTCACGGTACCCGTAGACCTACGTGCAGGCAGCGCGCGCCGTGTTGTTCCACGCGCGCGCCCGGTTGTACAACTAACAATACTCTTGTAGATCCTCAGACCAAGTACGAGGTGATTTGGCTTTTTTTAACATGGTTGTAAAATGACGTTTTTTCAGCCACTTCTAGGCGCTAGGCAAGCTACGTCCAAATGAATTGTTGCCGAGGTGAAAGTGCTATCCTTCATGCCCGTTGTGTCAAAAAATGGGAATGATCCCACTTTGGAAAGTGTCTTGAATCATGCCCTACTTTCATAGTATTCTCAGGATTTAAATCATTGGTGTAAAATGGCATCACAAACTGAGATATTCGGTCATCAATGTTCTGAAGTTGATAGAATTAAATTCACTTCAAGGATTGCTAGTGGATGAAAATTAATCTGTCAACTGCATAGTATGCTGCGAAAGCTGTGTTTTTGAATTTATAACTAGTGGCTGTGTCATACGGTAGAATTGGATAGGTAGCATAGCATCGCAGCCATGTTTTCGTTCTCACAGAGTGTATTCCGTGACCTACTGTTCTTCATTGTTGTCTTTAGTGATGGCAAGACGGCCTGACCTCGTCCAAATGCCCTGCTGAAGCAATTCACTGCCCCCCTCGTCCATTCAGGGGCTTATTTTACACATTTTACACATTTTACACAAAATGGCAAAGCACTAGGCCTTGGCGGATTCTGCCGGCAGAAAAATTGGCAGAATTCGGTACTTTTTCTGGCAAGTTTCATGCATGTTTGGTATGTGGATAAAGAAATGGAGCAGAATTCGAGGAACTGCACGCCATAAGGTTTGTATGGTTCTGCCAATTTCACTGCTTTTCGAGCAGAATCTGCCACCTTTTCGAGCATTATCCGCCAGGGCCTACAAAGCACCCACCACTAGTTATACCGACTGGCAGGGAGAATTAAAATTTATCATATGCACCAAATTTTCTGGTCAATGTTGAATTTGCCACCACCCATGTTTCGATACAGCTATCCGGAGCAGAGAAACAGCCAGAAGAAAAGCAAATTTTACACATTTGTTAAAAAATGCCAAATGTTTAAAAAAAGCCAAATCACCTCGTACCTGGGAGCTCGGAGTCGTAAAACGCACGTTCTCCGTCCACCTGCACAGAGTACTAGTAGTACTAGTATACTGTATTGGTCCATGATCCACTCGAGTAGACTCGTGATCGTTGTGCACACATCCGCACACTCACTCATACCGCTGTACCGGTACGTACATGAACACGTTATACCATAATTACGGTATTGCCGGTGACGAGACTGACGACCGTCCGAGTCGGATGTTCAAAGAGGAGGTTCAGCTTCTAGGAACGCAGTGCAGCCACTACGACTCACTGGTAGACTGCAAAGCACCATGAAAAGGCGGAGCCACAGCCCTCTCTCCCTTTTCACTCTGTTACCGACTGTTAGGGGTAAGCGGAGGGGTAAGTGGAGGGGTAAGCGGAAGGGTAAGTGGAAGGGTAAGCGGAGGGGTAAGTGGAGGGGTAAGTGGAAGGGTAAGCGGAGGGGTAAATGGAGGGGTAAGTTGTTGTTGTTGTTGTTGTTGTTGTTGTTGTTTATTTTACTAAATGGAGGAGTAAGCGGAAGGGTAAGTGGAAGGGTAAGCGGAGGGGTAAGCGGAGGGGTAAGCGGAAGGGTAAGCGGAGGGGTAAGCGGAGGAGTAAGTGGAAGGGTAAGTGGAGGGGTAAGCGGAAGGGTACATGGAGGGGTAAGCCGAAGGGTAAGTGGAAGGGTAAACGGAGGGGTAAGCGGAGGAGTAAGCGGAGGGGTACGTTGAGGGGTAAGTGGAGGGGTAAGCTGAGGGGTAAGCGGAAGGGTAAGTGGAGGGGTAAGCTGAGGGGTAAGCGGAGGGGTAAGCGGAAGGGTAAGCGGAAGGGTAAGTGGAAGGGTAAGCGGAAGGGTAAGCGGGGGGGGGGGGGGGGGGAAGCGGAGGGGTAAGTGGAGGGGTAAGCTGAGGGGTAAGCGGAGGGGTAAGCGGAAGGGTAAGTGGAGGGGTAAGGCCGCGGTCACACATGAAAAGCTTGCACCGCTTTTGCGGAGGCGAAAAGCAGAACTACCGCAGCCGCTTTGGCGGACCACACGATGCAGCGGTCACACATACATGTAGACTACTGTGCTCCTCAACGCTCCGCTTTGGCGGAGAGAATGCAAATGCAGCACGACCTATGAAATTTTAGATGTTCTTGTCCGAGTTGAAGCGCCTTCGCTTGTACAAGTGCTGACAGGCTGCTGAATGTCTCCTGTCAAGTACACTCGTGGATTTGGGGCGCATTCACTGCGGCCCAGTACAGGTGTATTTGAATTATTATTACTAGTTTGGTTTACATCAATATCAAATTCAAATAGTTGTATAGCAGGGTGTCGTTCTTGTCCGAGTTGAAGCGACCTTCGCTAGTACAAGTAGAGCTATCGTGGATCGCTGACAGGCTGCTGAATGTCTCCTGTCCTGTCAGTCCAGGTGTATTTGAATATTAGTTTAGTTTACATCAATATCAAATTCAAATAGTTTTATAGCAGGGTGTCGTTGCCTCCTCCATGATCCATCATCGACCCCAGCGACTGCGTGGATGCCTGCAGTTGCAGTGAGGGTGTGGCAGAGTACTCTACTACTCCCTGGTTGCAGTCCTAGTGTTGCATACTCTGGTGGACGCATTGCTTGGAGAGAGAAGGAGAGAGTTGGAGATCGTCCGCGATCGGGGCCAATGAGTTGGGAGACGGATCCCTCACCAACTATCCACTCATAACGATGCAGTATCGTTTGCGAGATCTCCAGAACGTACAGTACATAGGCAAAGAAGAACAATATGAAAACTGAATACCAAACGGCAACCAAACAACACCAGAACTCAGCGCAGAAGTAGCACACCAAACTCCAAAGCCATCACCACGCAGGTTCCGCCAAAGCGGATCCGCGATAGCGGAGGTTCCGCTCGCATATTTTTGGCGTAGCGAAATCCAAACTTTCCGCCAAAGCGTAACTTACGCCTCCGCCGTTGCCGAGGCAACGGCGGAAGCGTAAGCTACGCTTTGGCGGAACCGCCAAAAAAAGTGCATGTGTGACCGAGGCCTAAGTGGAGGGGTAAGCTGAGGGGTAAGCGGAAGGGTAAGTGGAAGGGTAAGCGGAAGCGGAAGGGTAAGTGGAAGGGTAAGCGGGGGGGGGGGGGGGGGGGGGAAGCGGAGGGGTAAGTGGAGGGGCAAGTGGAGGGGTAAGCGGAGGGGTAAGTGGAGGGGTAAATGGAGGGGTAAGTGGAGGGTGTTGCGAAACCACAAGTTCTCAAGAGTGAAAGGCCTTCTCGCTTGTGACGTTGTGTTCGTTTCAATGCAGTTGTATCCCGACTCCGCCGTACCGCTGATGTTTACGACGTAGTATACGCCATAGGCACTATGTGCGGTTTGCTGTGTGCGCTGTAGTTGTATGTTATAATTATTATGCTTTTCTCATATACGCTGTCATTTTCACGCTATAACTACCTGGTGGTTTTAGTGTTAGTTATTCATTGTTATAGTCGATGGAAGTAAAATATACTGTCAAGAGTGAATAGTTGTCCTCGTGCCGTGTGGAGTCGTTCGTTCCTGACACTTTAGAGAACCAGAGGGTTCACAACATTTGGCGACCACGCCAGGATACGAAGCGAGCATGGCACAGGAACTATGGATCATTGAAGCCCGCTTTATCGCCAATGGAATTCTGTTAGGATTGGAAGGCGATGAGTTGAGGGAACATGTGAAGAAGAGGCTCCGACAGTGCGAGGAGTTTGAAAAGCGCAGTGCTAGACGGCAAGAGGGTGCACTCTGCACAGAGTTTAACGAAAAGCTCAAGAAGATGAACGAGCGCATCGCCGTCAGTACATATGAGGAAGCAAAGCGAGATTTCATCAGTGTCATTCAACCAGGTCAAACATGGCCTAGTAGTAGTAGTACCAAGAGTACACTCTTGGCATTATCCGCCGAGGGCTAGCCACTACTGCCAGGGTCACTACTGCCAGGGCCACTACTGCCAGGGTCACTACTGCCAGGGCCACTACTGCCAGGGCCACTACTGTCAGGGCCACTACTGCCAGGGCCACTACTGCCAGGGCCACTACTGCCAGGGCCACTACTGTCAGGGCCACTACTGTCAGGGCCACTACTGCCAGGGCCACTACTACCAGGGCCACTACTGCCAGGGCCACTACTGCCAGGGCCACTACTGCCAGGGCCACTACTACCAGGGCCACTACTGCCAGGGCCACTACTGCCAGGGCCACTACTGCCACTGAGCTTTGTGCGTTCAATAAAACACCTTTTACTGTTTTAGTAGGACTGCTGTGTTCAAATTGATTTTTACCTTTTCTATTACTAGCATTGGAATTGATTTTTGTATTTCAAAGTAGTTTCAAAGTTATTGAATTATTTGAATAATTTTAAGGCCAGCGCCAGTGCCGGCAGTGGTGCCAGTGCATCAGCATGGTGGTCAGGCTGGTTGCCGTTTTGCCTTGCTTGCTGTGACACTACTACTAGTACTAGTACTAGTCACCTGGTCACGACATTATAGACACTACGGAGGATTAGCAAGACGAAATTCGCGTTCGCGTTCGCAAACATTTTTCAGTTCGCGAACTGGATTGCGAACTTTCGCATTTTTCGTTCGGAAAAGTAGTCGGAACACGAATCGTGGATTCGTGTCAGGGCAGTCATAAATTTACCACGCTGTACTGCCTACGTCGTGTCAACATCATCATGCATGTGCGAATTCTGTTTGCTAATCCTTCTCATAACGCGAATTCCGTCACTGAGTTCGACTTTCTTTGGAGAGCGAACGCGAACGCGAATTTCGTCTTGCTAATCCTCCGTACTGTCAGTGACCATAGTGACAGCTCTCAGAGTCAGGGGATGCCAAGGCAAGAACTGTTGTCAGTGTTGACCGTTGCCACGCAGATCGAGCTGAACTCGGACTACTGACTATTGTCACGTATTGTCTCTATTGACTACACCAGAGATCAGTAGAGTCTAGAACTATGACTAGACTAAGAAGTAAGAGTGTGCTCACGGCTGTTAGCTGCACTTGGATCGCGGCAACTTAGTTTTCTGCACGTGAACCATGAAAAATCAATGCATGCTCATGCATGTTCATGCATAACCAGTCAGCTGGCCTGCTCGCCCACGCATTTGACAGGTAACAATTCCATCAAATTTGAGATATCGCTTCGTTCTAAGTCTCAAAACAGTTCTAAAGTCACCAAACCACGCTGGTAATCGATGGCTATTCAATGTTAACATCTTCAGGAAGACTTCAGCCGTTTCCCGAGAGTTTGGGCATCGTTGCCGTTATTTTTCACGGTGTTCTTCTTCCTCCTGTCTGGAGCTGCAATTGCATCCTGGAATTATTTGAAAGGTATTTCGTGCGGGCTGTGGGGGGTTCCAACAGGCATAAACTGACATCGCTATAGGATAACTGGTAACTTTCACCCTTCAAGGAGGTAGAGCAATGAGAATTTTTTTGTGGCGGTCGTCCAATTTTTGTGGCGGTCGTGGCTGTATTTGTGCACTTCCAAGGCTTTCATTCTGCCTGATACTACTCTGTACTGTATGGGAATCGTTGTTTAGACACATGTAGCTGTCTTATTTGGTAGATCTGCTGTTTTCAATCACTTGGGACACTTTGTCTAGCCTATTTGTCTTTCGTTCGTGCCATCTATCAGTTTTGTGGGGTGCCTTGACCTGTATTTGTGAAGTTCTCGAGTAAAGACCCTAATTCTTGACTGGAGTCACGTCTTGAATTGAATTTGCTGCGTGAGCCCTCGTTCACGCAGTTGTACTTATCGTAATAGTCAATATCTGCTTGCTGGACGGACTAGCGGCTAGAATAGGGATGACCAAATGGTCCAAGTGTGTACTAGTACACGATTATTGTTTCCATCACCGTGAAATGCTCGTTGTGGAATTGCAGTCGTCTGCCTTTGGCACTGAGGACATGAGGAGAGTTGATTGTTACTTCTGCTCAGCAATGAAGCGATCATCAGCTCTCTTTGTTCTAATTATTGAGAGGACATACCGGCATCGCAATCAAGTAAAGATTAGGCAAACCTCGCCAACCTCCAAAGAGAGTCGAAGATATTTTCTCCAAATGCAAAGACGATCTTTGTGAGTTTGTGACTTGCATTTGCGTGCATACATGAGCAAGTCACGGACCACGGCACGTGCGCGGTTACCATGCCATCTCGAACCGACGCCATCTTTCTAAGTTGCCGCTTCTTGACAGCCGTGTGCTGCGACAGCATCCGTTGGCAAGTGAGCGAGCAAATAATTCGAAATGAGACTGTTCTGAACGTTCTGAACACTGTCACTTTGTCAGCTTTTTTTTACCCTGCCGCAGTGCAGTGCTGGATCATGACATGGATCATGATGCTGTCCCAAGTCTCCGGACACTGTACAATAGTCATGTAGATGTAGGGAGTATGGGCGGTCAACTACCGGGTAATAAATGAACCAACCAGTAAGCAAATAGCTTGTGTCGGAAATTTGATGTTTGAACTTCTTCCCAATCTGAAAACAAGCGTCCTCCGGTGCCTGGGTACTGCTTAGTACGCGATAGTCTTGCAGGGAGTGCAGGTGTGTGCTAGTGAACCAGGCCTGCTGGAGTTGCACTTGTAGCGATGGACGCGTTCCGGAGGTAGCCCGCAAAGGCGACACTCGACCACTGACTTCGTCCGCTGTGTGTCGCTACTGTTCCGCCTCAGTGCGCGTATGTGTCACGCCCGACACGACGACAGGACTTCAGTTGAATGGTAAGAAGCGACTCGTTCCGCATTTTTTTAAATCTTGCTCCAGCCAAGGCACATGCTGTCGTTATTATAAAAATAGGATTGGCTTTGTTGGCTGTGTGGTCATCGTCAGTCTAGTCGAGTCTCTAGCCCGGCGGCAGGGACGGCGGCTTGCAAGTGGTGTGCTTGGTGAAACGGTTGGTCTACGGCCGTAACGGCACCCATTCCAGCTGCCTGATAGTTCCAGTTCCTGGCGAGATGTGATACGTTGACTAGAGGGTGCGAACATGTTCTTCTCCTAAACCAGGGATCATCGCTAGTGAAGGTACATGTAGGCTTTGTAGCGTGCATGGAGCGGCATGTAGTGTGTACGTATGGAACCGAAAAGGCAGATCACTTTAGTCGCACTGCCAGTACAAGCTGCAGGAGCACAACATTTCCACCTGTGACTGTGTCTCTGTCAGCTGCAGGGGAGAGATAGGAACACAGAGTTTAAGTGTAGAGATGGGGATCCTGCGATAGGAGTGATGAAGACATCATGTGATGGGAGAGATGGGAACACAGCGTTGGGGGAGACAGCGGGACACAGAGCCAGGGAAAAAATGAGAATATTCGGTGATGGCGAGACCGAGGGCCAGGCAGACTGAAGCTGTGAAGGGAGAGAAAAAGTGACAGACTGTGGGCGGGGAAGGATAGACCAACTGAAGGCGGACAGGGGCAGATAGGTCGACGGCAGGGACAGTAGGGAAGGAGGGACATAAAGATGAGGGAAGGGGCAGAATGAGAGACAGAGGGGGGGGGGGAGAGGGAGGGGTATTGACAGAGGGATGGAGAGACGCGCAGAGGGGCAGACACATGCAGAGGGAAGGAGAGACACGGGCAGGACATCACTCCAAGCCTTCGTCACTTGGCCTGCAAGAAAGCACCATTGCGTAGCTGCTAAGTAGACAGTGCTGTGGGTAGGGATGAAACAATTATACCAAATACTCGAGTACTCGCTCGGTTTTTTCAAAAATAATCGTACTCGGAATAAATCAGAGTACTCGTTCATACATGGTACATGCATTTGCCACAGACATCTTCAGTTTCCGAGCAGCAGTCGGCAGATATTGATGTGCAGACTGTGTGGTGAACATTTGTTCACGAGTAGAGAGAGCCCAAATGACCCACCAACCAATAATACCCGAGAAAAATGACTGCTACTCGGTTCGATCAGGGTTGTATCATGTGATTGTAAGGCCCTTGGTGTGCAATTTTTAGGAGATGAAGAATACTTGAATATTCGTTCGGAGAAAATCAGAATACTCGAACCTGGGATCTCAGTGCCAACTTTCACCCCCATTTTTGGGGAATTCCCCCCTCAAGAGTTGGGCTTCAGTAGACTAGCAAAAATTGCACTCCATGAACACAGTCACTGCATGAACACAGTCACTGCATGAACACAGTCACTCCATGAACACAGTCACTGCATATCACAGTCACTCCATGAACACAGTCACTGCATGAACACAGTCACTCCATGAACACAGTCACTGCATGAACACAGTCACTCCATGAACACAGTCACTCCATGAACACAGTCACTGCATATCACAGTGCTTCGCGGCAGCCCGAACATCACTGAGGATAAGAACTTGCAGTGACACCGGCTCTGTCTCCAATGATACACACCTCATGAGGTCTCAGCTACCAGCATGAGTCATGCAGTGTTGAACATTGAGTGATGGGAGCTACGCATCAAGAGCTATTAATTTTGCTGTTCACAGCGGTGTTGCCTCCAAATAAGTCAGTCTGCTATCTATAGGGCCCTCGTGAGGTGCGTTCGAGCGAGGAGTGGTGCTGTCTTGCAAGTTTGACCAGATACCGGAAGGCCAACATGTTCACCAGTTACGTCGGCCTGAAGATCGCTCTTCTCCGTGTGCGAGTGTGTGTGTGTGTGTGTGTGTGTGCGTGTGTGCGTGCGTGTGTGTGTGTGTGTGGGTACATGTGTGTGTGTGCGCGTGTGTGTGTGTGTGTGTGTGTGTGTATGTGCACGTGTGTCTTCTATCTCAGATTCTGTGATCACTCCTTGCTCACACAGCCTGTGCAAGCTCCAGCAGCAGCAGCAGCAGCAGCAGCACGACTATCGCACACATTCTGATGTTCACCATCATGGAGTGTTCACGTCAGGGTGCTGTCCGTCCGGGCAGTAGGTCAATACGTCGTCACATGACCATTGCTACCACTGCTGCAGCCGCCACTACTCTACTGTGCCTGCTCTGCGCAGTCTTACCCAGTCCATGCACAGGTGAGTGTAGTAAGACATGTGATGCATGGGTATGCCTGAGTTGTTGATATTTTATTATTTTACTCGGGCACCCAACTGACTATAGTCTTACAGGGTGCCCAAGGAATTCAGTGAAAAGGTGATTTAGTGAAACCTGTCTTAGACGACTACTCAAGGTACAGTCAGACCTCGCTTATCCGGTCCTCTTTTATCCGGATACCTCGCCATCCGGAAGAAAATCGTTGGTTACCGATTTACAGCAAATGCAATGCATACATACAGTATGTGTGTTCGATTATCCGGTTCCCTCGCCTATCCGGATATTTTTATGGAAAACGGATGGGTGTGGTCAAGAGAGGTCTGACTATACCTTTAAAATGTGGTCTCTGTTATCCAGGGGAGTTTTACTGGAAACAGTATCCCTGGCTGTGTCCTGGTGGCAGTGGTCTTCTGGGACAGGTGGTTGCCTTATCCGAGTGGTCGCCTTGACAGGTTTACTGGAACATTATTCATAGGTGTAGAGAAGCGAGCTGTGGATGGCAGGATGTTCCATGAATCTGCAAATGAACATGATAGACCCTCCAGACCAATAGAGCTGTAGAGTACGAAGAGGACTCATACTCCCCGGCACAACAGACAACGGGAACGGGTAGTTGGGAAGACATTTATTACAGACGAAAAGATGGAGACAAACGAACGAAACGACTACATTACGGGAGAGAGAGGCAAGAGATCGAGTGAGGGCGGCAAGATAAAGGGCCTGGTTAGCTTTGGCAAATATGGGCGCGCAAGTAGCTACCCAGGCCAACGGAACAAAATACAGGTAGACTCCCTCTAATTCGAATACGGTATAATTCGAACATTCCGTGTAATTCGAACTTTTTCGTCGTACCGATCTTCTGCAAGTCACTTCAAGTCAAAATCTAATGCATAATTCGAAGTACGGAAAGTGCGCCGGTTGGATAATTCGAACCCAGTCTTCGTACAGAAGAGCTGTTTACAGTACATTGGCTATGTCCTTTGAACGCTTATTTCGAAGTGAGATTGAGTTGCTATCCTTGTAATTCGAAGTTCATTCTTTTCTCCTTCTCTAGCCAAGAGTAGCTCAAAAATCGATTGATGGTCCGCTGCAGGATCGACTATAGCGTTCAAGAAACCCACCTTCTCTCGAAATTTGATTCAAGCCCGTGCGAGGCAAATTGCAAATGTTTGATTGAAGACGACTTCTTCCAGGTGGCTGACTCTCTTCGCGGATCTCGATGGCCTTTCTTACCGCGCCAGCTCGTGCGCGGAGATGTTGGCGCACAACAACACTATTGTCGTAAATATTGTCTATGCCTTTGCTCCACTTCCGTTCTTCAGAACGACGTGCTGCTGTCCAACGGCCTTTCATGACGCGGATTAGGCAGCGCAGTTCTTTTCCGTTGAAATTGTTTCAGGAAAGCTGCAGTAACTGACAACTTCTTCACTAGAACTTAGAAGATGAAGATAATGTCAAAATGATTTTGTGTCGATCCAGTGTTTTGATAATCCATTGTACATGACCGCGTACCGGTACGCGGTACGACCACCTATGTTTCGTTGATGCAAATAAAAATGTGCCAAAAATATTCAGCATGCGATTTCAAGCATTTTGACATACATATCAGTGCATAGGGCTGTATTTGGATAATTAGAAGTTCCGGATAATTCGAAGTTAGGGCCTGGCAATTTGAGGTTCGAATTAAAGGGAGTCTACCTGTATGACAAAAGGAGACAAAAGGTGAGTACGAGGGTGCATGCAAGCCAGCTTGGAAAAGGTTGTAGAACGTACGGGAGGAGGTACCTAACAGAGCTTTGCGTTCAGCGCAGCTGCTTGTTCGTAGTCTATGCCGCACAGGTCAGTAGTCCATGTAATGCATACCATGCATGTATGCAGTCGCATGTGCTCAGTCCATCATGCATAGGTCAGTTGTGCGTGTATGCAGTCGCATGTACTCGAGGAGAGGGCAGCTGCATGAATGGCGGCAGCAAAGCAAACAGTGAGTTGAACACTCAACTCCCATGGAACATACAGTCAGACCTCGTTTAACCGCACACGTTTTCCACAAAAATATCCGGATAGGTGAGGAAACCGGATAATCGAACACACATACTGTATGTGTGCATAGCATACGCTGTCCATCGGTAACCAACAGGGTTTCTTCCGGATGGCGAGGGATCCGGATAAAAGAGGACCGGATAAGTGAGATCTGACTGTACTACGCATACTCCTATTTGTTTTCTAGAAGTGCCTGGCCCTTTGAATACTTTGCCGAAACACATACACTCAATACATTGGTGCATGATATCAAATCTGTGTCTAGCTTATCTATGTACATGTACAGTGGTTGTGTGACTCGGTGGATACCGGCTGTGTGACTCGGTGGATACAGTGGTTGTGTGACTCGGTGGATACCGGTTGTGTGACGCAGTCAACCATCAATGTGATTTAATCACGCATAGCATGATCCGTGAATGGTTAGGCTGTGACTCTCCTCACCCTGCACCCCCCCCCCCCCCCCACACACACACACACTCTATATCCATGTACAGGTCAAGTAACGGAGGAGACACCACCTCCAACGTTCCCACCGCAGTTTACAACTGGCACTACGGTTGCTTCAACGACTGCACCACCCACACAGGCAGTGGCAACAACCCTGCCACCCACACAGGAATTGCCATCAACTCTATCACCAACGCAAGGAGTACCTTCCTTTCCAACGGCACCGGAAATGTCAGGACCTCCCCTGTTCTCCTTGTTTATCCTTCAAGGTCCGCCAGCCAATGTAAGTGGAATCAAATAAGTGAGGTGGAGACAACAATTTAGTAATTCTAATGAATAATAATCAATTCCGGGGTCATCCCGCACAACAATCAAGTCTCAAAAGAATTATTTTTCCAAAATCGATTTTCTTGTCACTGTCATCAGTGGATTTCTAAAGAGACTTTGTTGTTGTGTGGGATTGCCGCGTAAGTGGAGGAATCCTTCAAGTAGTTCCTTCCCACTCCGTTGCATCACGGTGCAAAGTGACCACGCCAATAATGGAGCTTGAACCCGGGAAGGGTAAACGTCACGGTATTTATACCCTTTCCTGGGGCAACGCAGGGACTACCCACCCACCCAACCCCCCCCCTTCATTTTTTATATTTTTTATTTTACTAGAGCCACGTAAACCCGTTATGTGTGAGCCATGAACAAGGGGAGTGGTGGCGTGGTCTGGGATGCTCTGCCGACCTTGGGTCTTGGCTTCATCACAACCGGGCGCGCCAATAGCAGAGAGAGAGAGAGAGAGAGAGAGAGAGAGAGAGAGAGAGAGAGAGAGACTTCCTGGGTCAGAGCAGACACTACCCACCCACCCCCCCCCCCTTTCCTGGGTTAAAATCAGGTACTACACTTGCTAATATGAATGTATACGGTATTACCCCCCCCCCCCCTCCCCCCGACCCCATCCCCATACGTAGGTCAAGTTGGTTACACTAGTGCAGCTATACCCCCCCCCCCCCCACCTTCCCCTTCTTTGATCAAATCAGATACACCAGTGTGTACTCCAACCTCAACCCTAGTCCTGGGTCAAGCCAGCTTCACCAGAAAATCTCTCCTTCCTGGGTCACAGTGACGACACCAGTCGAACTCCCCCCCCATTAGCCATCCCTTCCAGGACCAAAGCAACCACACAAAAAGTACCCCCACCCCCCCCCCCCCCCCACCCCTCATTTGTTGATGAAAAGTAGGATGGACATCACCACCGTCATCACCCTGATGTGGCTTCTGTGCCATGTGAGTTATTGGCCCTCACCCCCCCCCCCCTCCTGTGGCTTCTGTGCCATGTGAGTTAATAGCCCTCACCCCCCCCCCTCCTGTGGCTTCTGTGCAATGTGAGTTAATGGCCCTCTGCATGTGTCTGTGTCTGTGCGTGCGTTCATGTCCTTAGGTGGACCTGTTACGAGGGGATTATTTCCTCTTTACATGCGTTGCCGGCGGTTTCGTCAACCAGCCTACGTTCGAATGGCAACTTGATGGAAGCAAGGTAGGAATTGCTACCGTGTTTTGCGGAGTACAAGTCGCACTTTAAACACTAGTGGTACACATCTGCATCTGCCGCTAGGGTTTACCGGGTGTTAGCTAGGGTTTACCGGGTGTTAGCTAGGGTTTACC
>NC_088644.1:47539579-47540579 GCF_964019385.1 Sycon ciliatum
ACACACACACACACACACACACACACACACACACACACACACATACACACACACACACACACACACACAACACACACACACACACACACACACACACACACATACACACACACGCACACATGCACCTCATACATGTATTGATAGACCACACAAAGAAAAGGTTTCTCCTTGAATCTCTAGAAATACTATTAAACTAAGTGATGTCAAGTTGTCCTCAAAGGGTAAGCAGCATCATTAGGCCTGTTTATCAATGAAGCTATTCCACCTCCACCACCACCGCATGCACAACTTACTGGTAATCATGTTGCTGGTGTGCTGTGGTCGGCCAGACAGGGTATGTACTAGTAGTAGAGGTGGAGTTGCTTCATTGATGTCAATTTCACTATGGCTGATCATACCTCACCTTTCAACCCTTTTCTTACCTTCTTTGTGTTTGTGTGTGTGTGTGTGTGTGTGTGTGTGTGTGTGTGTGCGCGTGTGTGTGTGTGTGTACGTCTGTATGTATGTCTGTATGTATGTGTGTCTACTGTGTGTGTACAGCTCCGTCCGACTCCGCCCGAA
Source organism: Sycon ciliatum (assembly GCF_964019385.1). NCBI lineage: Eukaryota > Metazoa > Porifera > Calcarea > Leucosolenida > Sycettidae > Sycon > Sycon ciliatum. The sequence goes on from NC_088644.1 coordinate 47,540,141, forward strand.
TCTCCACACCCCCCAGCGACCAGATGGCTCTCGTTGGCTCCACAGTACAGCTGCACTGTACGGGTGCGGGCAATCCTCTACCACACATTACCTGGCGGAAGGATGGCGCACAGCTCGACCTCACCAGCACTGCCGGTATCCAATGGCAACCCGGCACCGGTACTCTAACCCTGACCCAGGTGACCGCCTCCGCCAGTGGCCTGTATGCGTGTACAGCCACCAACAGTCAAGGAACTGAATCGGCTTCTGCTCGTGTCACGGTGGCAGGTGAGTGTTGGTCAGGTGACCTGGTACCGGACCTCAAGTTTTGTTGTTACGGTGTCACTTTAATTCAGGGGTGTCGGACACGGTACGGTCACTACAGTTTGGACCGTACCACTCTTTGCTCCAGGTGCTCCGTGAATTATTAAGAGGCACGGATTTTGAGCTCTAAATTTCG
>NC_088644.1:47540779-47585415 GCF_964019385.1 Sycon ciliatum
AAACGTTTCAGAGGAGACTCCCCCAACCCCACGAGTAAAATTAATTATTGTACTTCAGGTGGCTGACCGTCCAACCCTGAAATACCGTCCGAAGCGCCTGTGACTGGTATTGTTTGTAGCTGGAAATGACTTGAAGAAGGTGCCTACAACAAACTCTACAGCTCCTGTTTCTTACAGTGAAGGGTGAGTTCGTTGGGTGAAAGTATGAGCTAACGAGTTTGGTGTGGCCACCTTCTTTCGATATATCCGCCGATGTTGCAAAATTCTATTCCGCTGAAAGGACAGAATTCTACTATTGAGGATGTCAATGATGGCCGTATTTTGAAATCGATGTTGGTCTAATGATGCTTCTTGGTGTTATAATCTCGCACTTTGCGTGCCAATTGGTCATGAACCACGAGTTGAGTGAAATAAATAAAATAAATAAAATAATAGCATGCCTACCAACCATAACGATTTGTCCGGGACCTTCCCGATATCGAGGGTGGTAATAGGCACCCAAAGTGCATTTTCCGCATGCCTGACAGCTACATTTGTATACATTTTCATAGCTAGGTATGTCATGTTTGGTTGAGTTGGGTAACTCCGCTCTTCTTCCTCGCTCACCGGAGGAATTTCTAGTCTCCTCGCGCAACTGGGGAGCAGTTTTCATTGGACATAAATGACGGGACGATGCGACGGGAATCAATGGTACGAGCTGATGAACGAACGCTTTACGGAGGAAAAGAAAAATTTGCTGTCGGAACCTTCAATGTGCGGGGCCTCACGTCGGCCGTCAAGAGAAACTCCTTGTGTCGAGACCTCTCTTTCTACGGCATAGACGTCTGTACCCTTCAAGAGACTAAGTTACCTGCAGGGCTTGACGAGCAGCGAAACGGCTATCGAATTATTTGTTTGCAGTCGGACAGTCGACATTATGGTCTAGGATTTGCGATAAACGCCAAGCTCGTCAACAAGGTCAAACGCACATGGAGAGTGTCGGACAGAGTTTCAGTACTCACATTATCGGCGGGCCAGCATTCTGACTTTGCCTTCATCAACGTTTATGCACCGACCTCAACAAGGTGTGCCAGTGATGCGGAGGAACTCGACGACTTCTACTCCGCGCTGTCGACAGCTTACAACGAAGTTCGTCGTGGCGCTGTCGTTCTGGTTGCTGGCGACTTCAATGCTAAGGCAGGCGTGCGTCTAGGGAAGCATGAAAGCAGCATTGGCGTGCATGGTCGTGGCAGGCGGAATATTGCTGGTCAGAGCCTGATGGACTTTTGTGAAATCAACAACCTGTTTCTCACCAATACTGCATTCCAGCATTCGGCTCGTCACAAGACAACCTGGACGGGTTGGCGGAGGGATCAGCAGACGGGTGATACTGTCCCGATTTACAACCAAATCGATTACATTGCATGTCATCAAAACCGGAAACGCCTGCTGACGGACTCCCGCAGCTATGGAGGATGCGAAACATCAACAGACCATCGCCTGGTGGTGGCGAGGTTCCTCCTCAATCGGATGTATGGAATATTCGGGCATCATAGGTCAGACGAGCAAACCTCCCTGAAGCCAGTTCGATACAACACAAGTGATCTGCCGACAAGCCCACGGATCCGGGAGAAATACATTGATACAATCGTCGCAGAGTTGGCAGATGGTGGTTCTGCTGTGGATACGGAGGACGGCGGACCGGCATTGCTGTGGCAGAAAACAGCACCGGCGATAAAGAATGCTGCAGAGAAATCGCTAGGTCTAGAGGCCCGGGCAAAGCGTGGTGTGAAGGACAGCCCTGAACTGCGCCGACTGTCTCAGGCTCAAAAAGAACTAAAATTACGTATCGAAAATATCACCAACACCGGAACTCGGGCAGGCCTGAAGAAGGAACGCAACCGCATTCTTCACAGCATCAGAAGAACAGCGCTGAAGGAAGCAGAATTACGGCTGGACGAAAAGGCAAAGGAGGTGGAGAAGTTGCGGGACGGTGCTCGAATGTTCAAAGCTGTTCAGTTAATGCGGAGACGTGGAGCTGTGAAGCCTACAGTTGCTGACAACACCGGAAAAATCATAGTAAACGAGAAGGAAGCAGCTGAGGCAATTGGAAGCCATTTCTCAAGTCAGTTCAGCTCACCAAGCGCCACAGACATCTCACCGTTCCAGGGACAGCCACGTCCTCTGCAAACTCCCATTACATCTTCAGAGATTGCAGGCTGTCTCGGGAAACTGAACAATGGCCGTGCCGCAGGAGACGACAGTATCCCCACAGAACTGATGAAGTATGCAAGTGATGCTTTGGCTCCTGTGTTGACCAGCATTTTCAACGGCATGTTTGAGCAACACGAGGTGGTTGATATAGGCAGTGGCAGTCTGATCCCACTTCAGAAACCCAACAAGCCGCTGGGACCACCATCAAATTTACGTCCGATAGTTCTTCTCAACACGCTGCGGAAGACCCTGTCACTCCTCACTTTAGCTCGAGTCAGACCCAAGGTTGACCAGTACCTAGCCCAGACGCACAGCGGCTTCCGCCCTGGCCGATCCACCGCGGATGTGGTATGGGCGCATCGATGGCTTGTGGCAAAGACCCAGCGCTACCACAGCACCGTTCACCTGTTGGGCATTGATCTGTCGAAGGCTTTTGACACGATCAAGCGAGACACCTTGCTGACTGTTCTGGAGGCGTTTCTGAGTGACGATGACGTTCGCTTGATCAGGGTCTTGATCTCTAACACCAGACTTCGTGTTCAGCTTGGGAGGTGCCAGTCGGAATCATTTGCTACAACGAAGGGGACGCCACAGGGGGATTGCCTTTCCCCCGTTCTCTTCACGGTTTACCTGGAGGCTGCGCTCCGACAACTAAGGCAAGAGGTGCCAGCAAGACCTCTCAGCGACAACGGTCTGCCGCTCGAACTTGTATATGCGGATGATGCAGACTTTGTCAGCACCTCAAAGTCCTGGCTGGCGGACGTGGAGGCGACTGCCAGCACGGTGCTACCACAGTGGTCCCTGATCATGAACCGGGACAAAACTGAGTATACGGACATCTTCAGAAGTGCGGACAGGATCGATGAAGAGTGGAGGACAACGCGCAAGCTGGGTTCGCTGCTGGGCGACGAAGAGGATATTATGCGACGAAAACAGCTGGCGACTGCAGCATTTCAGTCCCTATGGAGCCTCTGGAAGAGGCATCAGCACATCAGCGAGAAGTTGCGTCTGCGGCTGTACAGCACTTTTATTGTTCCAGTACTGACGTACAACTCGGGTACGTGGGGGGTCAGTGTGACCGTTCTGTCTCGCCTGGATTCCTTCCACCGCCGTCAGCTAAGGTCACTCATCGGTGTGAAATGGCCACAAATAATACCGAATGATGCTCTCTATGCCAGATGCGAAGCTGAACCCTTGAGTGTCATGGTCAAGAGATCACGCTGGAGGCTGTTTGGCCACATCCTGCGGATGGCAGATGAATCTCCAGCTGTTATGGCTATGTTCGCGTACTTCGCCAATCAGCAACAGAAATGCTGGAGGGGTAGACCGCGGACGACCCTGCCGCAGGCATTGGTGGGAGATCTGCGCCAAGCCAATGCCGGATTGCTCGGGAACTTAGACGCTCTGCAGAGCCTGCGAGCCATTGCCCATGACCGACCCGCATGGCGAGATCTATGCATGAAGATCTGTGCATCGTGATATTCCGACAGGTCCTGAAACAGTCAAACTCAGGAAATAGCACTATTATTATCACTCAGGCTGCAATATTCAATGACATAATTAAAGACATATTCATAAATGACATATCTTCAATACCCATGAGCTACATTGTATATGATAATTATATCATTGTATCATCGTTCTAGCTCACTTTCTTTCCCCTGTCATAGTCCTGTTTATCATGTTCAGCATAAGCGAAGTTGTGGATCATGCTTGCATGGTTGACTCCAACGCGTACATGCAAGTAATAATAATAATAAGGTATGTCATTGTCCCGATCTCAGGTTTGCACAGGTTGGCAGGTAGTTAATAGTGGTGAAATATTGGTGCCAAATGAAAGGCGTCTGTACAATGCGATACCTATACCTCAGACATAATGGGATTATCCCATTGACATAAACTTCCTGGCAGCATCCATAGTGCTACAGCAGAGATCACTGTTGGATTAGCCGTAGCCTCAGCGTGCTATCCGCATCTACTGTAAAACCGGAAAGTCTAACGAGTAACAAAGTCTAACGTTTTAACGACCAATTTTTTCCGTTATTAAAAAAATTATTGCTAGGTGTCTGTGTAAAGATGCGCCTACAGATGGGTGGCCAGGTTGCCATCGTTAAACGTTCTGCACGTAATCATGCCAAAATTACAAAAACGTTAAACTTTTGGTCGTTAAACATGTTTTACAGTACTACAATGCAATCTGTAGCCTGAATATACAATGCAATGTGTGTATGTGTGTATGTGTGTATGTATGTATGTGTGTATGTGTGTATGTGTGAATGTGTGTATGTGTGAATGTGTGAATGTGTGGAATATTTTACGAGTTGGGTTTGCAAATAATAGTAAAAAAATAAAAATAATGACTTTTGTGTATGCTTGTACAAGTTGCTATGTCTAACATGGCTTTTTAGTTATCATTCCTTATGCGACGGTCATGTGTTAGGTGTCTGTATTATAATTATCTGTGTGTCTGTATAATAATTATTATTCTGCATGTGTGTCTTTCTGTCTGTCTATCTGTGTGTGTGTGTCTGTCTGTCTGTCTGTCTGACTGACTGACTGACTAACTGTCTGTCTGTCTGTCTGTCTGTCTGACTGACTGACTGACTAACTATCTGACTGTCTGTCTGTCTGTCTGACTGTCTGTCTGTCTGTCTGTCTGTCTGTCTGTCTGTCTGTCTGTCTGTCTGTCTGTATCTGTGTGTGCACGCTCACTCTGAATTCTCTCCTCACTGCCCAGGCTCACCTGTGATCACACCAGCACTATCAAATCGCACCGTCACCTCTGGTACATCACTGTCTGTGACATGCACCACCTCACCATCATCTAAACTACTCTCAACCACAGCGTGGTGGATCAATGGACGGCGGATTAGCACCGCGCCCACACTGACCTTTAGCCCAGTCATGCTGTCACACAGCGGAAAGTATCGCTGCGATCTCAGCACGGTCGTCGGAATGACTAGCGGCTCGTTGTATATCAATGTTCAAGGTACGCTCTCATGTGTGCATGCACAAACAAATGTGCATACACACACACACACACACATACCATGCACACACACACACACACACATACCATGCACATACATACATACCATGCACACATGTGTGTGTGTGTGTGTGTGTGTGTGTGTGTGTGTGTGTGTGTGTGTGTGTGTGTGTGTGTGTGTGTGTGTGCGTGCGTGCGTGCGTGTGAGAGAGAGAGAGAGAGAGAGAGAGAGAGAGAGGCAGAAATCAGGAAGGCAACAGTTTCTAGGTTAAAATCAAATGCTTATTGTATCCAAATTGTTAGGTCATGCCCTTCCCCGGATTTTGAACCTTTCAATCAGCACAAATATACACTACATCGTAAACGCATTGTTGACTGCACCCACTGTCTCTGTCTTGCAGAAACCCATTGTTGACTGCACCCACTGTCTCTGTCTTGCAGAAACCCATTGTTGACTGCACCCACTGTCTCTGTCTTGCAGAAACCCATTGTTGACTGCACCCACTGTCTCTGTCTTGCAGAAACCCATTGTTGACTGCACCCACTGTCTCTGTCTTGCAGAAACCCATTGTTGACTGCACCCACTGTCTCTGTCTTGCAGAAACCCATTGTTGACTGCACCCACTGTCTCTGTCTTGCAGAAACCCATTGTTGACTGCACCCACTGTCTCTGTCTTGCAGAAACCCATTGTTGACTGCACCCACTGTCTCTGTCTTGCAGAAACCCATTGTTGACTGCACCCACTGTCTCTGTCTTGCAGAAACCCATTGTTGACTGCACCCACTGTCTCTGTCTTGCAGAAACCCATTGTTGACTGCACCCACTGTCTCTGTCTTGCAGAAACCCATTGTTGACTGCACCCACTGTCTCTGTCTTGCAGAAACCCATTGTTGACTGCACCCACTGTCTCTGTCTTGCAGAAACCCATTGTTGACTGCACCCACTGTCTCTGTCTTGCAGAAACCCATTGTTGACTGCACCCACTGTCTCTGTCTTGCAGAAACCCATTGTTGACTGCACCCACTGTCTCTGTCTTGCAGAAACCCATTGTTGACTGCACCCACTGTCTCTGTCTTGCAGAAACCCATTGTTGACTGCACCCACTGTCTCTGTCTTGCAGAAACCCATTGTTGACTGCACCCACTGTCTCTGTCTTGCAGAAACCCATTGTTGACTGCACCCACTGTCTCTGTCTTGCAGAAACCCATTGTTGACTGCACCCACTGTCTCTGTCTTGCAGAAACCCATTGTTGACTGCACCCACTGTCTCTGTCTTGCAGAAACCCATTGTTGACTGCACCCACTGTCTCTGTCTTGCAGAAACCCATTGTTGACTGCACCCACTGTCTCTGTCTTGCAGAAACCCATTGTTGACTGCACCCACTGTCTCTGTCTTGCAGAAACCCATTGTTGACTGCACCCACTGTCTCTGTCTTGCAGAAACCCATTGTTGACTGCACCCACTGTCTCTGTCTTGCAGAAACCCATTGTTGACTGCACCCACTGTCTCTGTCTTGCAGAAACCCATTGTTGACTGCACCCACTGTCTCTGTCTTGCAGAAACCCATTGTTGACTGCACCCACTGTCTCTGTCTTGCAGAAACCCATTGTTGACTGCACCCACTGTCTCTGTCTTGCAGAAACCCATTGTTGACTGCACCCACTGTCTCTGTCTTGCAGAAACCCATTGTTGACTGCACCCACTGTCTCTGTCTTGCAGAAACCCATTGTTGACTGCACCCACTGTCTCTGTCTTGCAGAAACCCATTGTTGACTGCACCCACTGTCTCTGTCTTGCAGAAACCCATTGTTGACTGCACCCACTGTCTCTGTCTTGCAGAAACCCATTGTTGACTGCACCCACTGTCTCTGTCTTGCAGAAACCCATTGTTGACTGCACCCACTGTCTCTGTCTTGCAGAAACCCATTGTTGACTGCACCCACTGTCTCTGTCTTGCAGAAACCCATTGTTGACTGCACCCACTGTCTCTGTCTTGCAGAAACCCATTGTTGACTGCACCCACTGTCTCTGTCTTGCAGAAACCCATTGTTGACTGCACCCACTGTCTCTGTCTTGCAGAAACCCATTGTTGACTGCACCCACTGTCTCTGTCTTGCAGAAACCCATTGTTGACTGCACCCACTGTCTCTGTCTTGCAGAAACCCATTGTTGACTGCACCCACTGTCTCTGTCTTGCAGAAACCCATTGTTGACTGCACCCACTGTCTCTGTCTTGCAGAAACCCATTGTTGACTGCACCCACTGTCTCTGTCTTGCGGAAACCCATTGTTGACTGCACCCACTGTCTCTGTCTTGCGGAAACCCATTGTTGACTGCACCCACTGTCTCTGTCTTGCGGAAACCCATTGTTGACTGCACCCACTGTCTCTGTCTTGCGGAAACCCATTGTTGACTGCACCCACTGTCTCTGTCTTGCAGAAACCCATTGTTGACTGCACCCACTGTCTCTGTCTTGCAGAAACCCATTGTTGACTGCACCCACTGTCTCTGTCTTGCAGAAACCCATTGTTGACTGCACCCACTGTCTCTGTCTTGCAGAAACCCATTGTTGACTGCACCCACTGTCTCTGTCTTGCAGAAACCCATTGTTGACTGCACCCACTGTCTCTGTCTTGCAGAAGCCCATTGTTGACTGCACCCACTGTCTCTGTCTTGCAGAAACCCATTGTTGACTGCACCCACTGTCTCTGTCTTGCAGAAACCCATTGTTGACTGCACCCACTGTCTCTGTCTTGCAGAAACCCATTGTTGACTGCACCCACTGTCTCTGTCTTGCAGAAACCCATTGTTGACTGCACCCACTGTCTCTGTCTTGCAGAAACCCATTGTTGACTGCACCCACTGTCTCTGTCTTGCAGAAACCCATTGTTGACTGCACCCACTGTCTCTGTCTTGCAGAAACCCATTGTTGACTGCACCCACTGTCTCTGTCTTGCAGAAACCCATTGTTGACTGCACCCACTGTCTCTGTCTTGCAGAAACCCATTGTTGACTGCACCCACTGTCTCTGTCTTGCAGAAACCCATTGTTGACTGCACCCACTGTCTTTGTCTTGCAGAAACCCATTGTTGACTGCACCCACTGTCTCTGTCTTGCAGAAACCCATTGTTGACTGCACCCACTGTCTCTGTCTTGCGGAAACCCATTGTTGACTGCACCCACTGTCTCTGTCTTGCGGAAACCCATTGTTGACTGCACCCACTGTCTCTGTCTTGCGGAAACCCATTGTTGACTGCACCCACTGTCTCTGTCTTGCAGAAACCCATTGTTGACTGCACCCACTGTCTCTGTCTTGCAGAAACCCATTGTTGACTGCACCCACTGTCTCTGTCTTGCAGAAACCCATTGTTGACTGCACCCACTGTCTCTGTCTTGCAGAAACCCATTGTTGACTGCACCCACTGTCTCTGTCTTGCAGAAACCCATTGTTGACTGCACCCACTGTCTCTGTCTTGCAGAAACCCATTGTTGACTGCACCCACTGTCTCTGTCTTGCAGAAACCCATTGTTGACTGCACCCACTGTCTCTGTCTTGCAGAAACCCATTGTTGACTGCACCCACTGTCTCTGTCTTGCAGAAACCCATTGTTGACTGCACCCACTGTCTCTGTCTTGCAGAAACCCATTGTTGACTGCACCCACTGTCTCTGTCTTGCAGAAACCCATTGTTGACTGCACCCACTGTCTCTGTCTTGCAGAAACCCATTGTTGACTGCACCCACTGTCTCGGTCTTGCAGAAACCCATTGTTGACTGCACCCACTGTCTCTGTCTTGCGGAAACCCATTGTTGACTGCACCCACTGTCTCTGTCTTGCAGAAACCCATTGTTGACTGCACCCACTGTCTCTGTCTTGCAGAAACCCATTGTTGACTGCACCCACTGTCTCTGTCTTGCAGAAACCCATTGTGGACTGCACCCACTGTCTCTGTCTTGCAGAACCCATTGTTGACTGCACCCACTGTCTCTGTCTTGCAGAAACCCATTGTTGACTGCACCCACTGTCTCTGTCTTGCGGAAACCCATTGTTGACTGCACCCACTGTCTCTGTCTTGCAGTAACCCATTGTTGACTGCACCCACTGTCTCTGTCTTGCAGAACCCATTGTTGACTGCACCCACTGTCTCTGTCTTGCAGAACCCATTGTTGACTGCACCCACTGTCTCTGTCTTGCAGAATCCATTGTTGACTGCACCCACTGTCTCTGTCTTGCAGAAACCCCTACATTTGTGAAACCACCGGCCAATATCACTGTTCTCCAGGGCGCATCCGCCATGCTGCCATGCAATGCCATGGGGGTGCCTAGCCCAACGCTGAGCTGGGTACAAGGTCACAGTACGGTCACCACCAACCAGCACATCTCCATACTCAGCGACAACACGCTGCAGATAGTGAACGCAGACATCAAGAACACCGGCGTGTATTCCTGCGTGGCCAGCAACGCAGCTGGTACCAAGACAGTGTCGGCGTCCGTCGTGGTTATTGGTGAGCGGCAGCGCATGTTGTTCACGTTTTATTTTTGTATCGCAGACCTAATGGGATATGATGCCCAATATTATGATGGCCGTAAAGTAACGGCCATAAGCCAAGGATACAACAAACCTCCACGAAAGGGAGAAGAACACAGACTGCAAATAACGAAAAGAAAAGACAAAGAAAGGAAAAAAGGAAGAAGAAGAACTGTCAATGACTGAATCTGGTGGCACTGTCGTCATTGGCGATACCTTGAACTCGTGCGTTATCACCTTGGTGTACAGTGGTCCATAACAGACGAGAAATTCGGAATGGCATAAACAGGTTGAAAAGTAGCCCTGCCTGTTGACACTGTGTACAAACTACAATCCAAACCCCCTAATCCAAGACCCTAATGTAAACCCCCTAATCCGAATCTGCCTAATCCAAGACCGTACCGTCTTTCCCCGATTGTAAGGCGCACTCGATTATAAGTCACATCCCCACTTTGGGGTTTGAACCACATTGTTTCAATACATGCATATAAGTAGGATGTCAATCTCGATTGTAAGTCACATCCCCTTCTTTGCTCTTGAAGTTTAGTGTAAAAAGGTGCGACTTGCATTCGGGGAAATACGGTAATCCAAACCACCTGATCCAAGACCCTAATCCAAACCCCCTGATCCAAGCCCCGTAATCCAAAGTTCCAAACCTCCTAATCCAAAGTTCCAAACCCCCTAATCCAAAGTTCCAAACCCCTAATCCAAAGTTCCAAACTCCCTAATCCAAACCTCCCTAATCCAAACCTCCCTAATCCAAACCTCCCTAATCCAAATCTCCCTAATCCAAACCTTCCTAATCCAAACCTTCCTAATCCAGGCCCCTAATCTAAACCCCCTATTCTAGATCCCCTGCTCTCGACCCCTACTCAGGACCCCTAATCCTTCTCACCACCTATTCCACCCCCTAATCCTGCCCCACCTATTCCACCCCCCTAATCCGGCCCCCACCTAGTCCGAACCTCCACCTATTCCACCCCCCTAATCCTGCCCCCACCTAGTCCGAACCTCCACCTAATCCTGCCCCCACCTATTCCGAACCTCCACCTAATCCAGACCCAAAAAATCCAGACCTCATCTAATCTGAACTACCAGTAAATTCGGGTCCGGATCCCCTCTGGTCCCCCTCTGGACCCCCACCGAATCCTGCCCCCCCCCCCCCTCCACACCTATTTCGGACTCCTCCTAATCCTGCCCCCACCTAATCCGACCCCCCCCCCCCCAATCCTGCCCCCACCTATTCCAGACCTCCTAATCCTGCCCCTATTCCGGACTCTCCAGATCCGAACACTCCCATCGACAGGTATGGCAAGCACCTTTCTGACCCTCGCGAATCACAAAAGACATTTTTTCCATGGAAGACAACACCAACAAAAAGGCGGATTGATTGCTATAAGAAATGTTTGAAATGTTTGCTTGAATTCAGTCAGCAGGACTGTGCCAGTATGCACTGAATTACATTCACTTCTTACTTACAACCCATCATGGGAGTAAGGAGATTGCAGGTAGTGTCAGGTCTCAATGTACCCGGATAAGGTGATTGCCGGCAGTGTCAGGTCCCGATGTACCCGGATAAAGGGAGTTGTACCGCGCTTTCAGTAGTGCTTTTTACGTCTTCCAGTGTTTTGTTACGATTTCTTGGTGCGCGGCGTCATGTCTTTCTATGTATCTCATGATTATGTGCCCTTCTCTTCTCCCTTTCCATGTGTGTGTGTGTGTGTGTGTGTGTGTGTGTGTGTGTGTGTGTGTGTATGTGTGTGTGTGTGTGTGTGTGTGTGTGTGTGTGTGTGTGTGTGTGTGTGTGTGTGTATGCGGTCGTGTGCACTGCAGGTCGTATCAGTTTCACTACGTATCCGACGGACACCACAGTCATCGCCGGTCGCAGTGTACGTCTGCTGTGCGCCGCGCGGGCAGACAACGCAGTGCTTACATACACGTGGTACTATCCGAACAACACACGCATCACTAGCACTACGACCAGTGGTGGCGGTGGTGGTGGTGGTGACGGCGGAGACGGTTCCTCTGCTGGTGGCGTTGCCGTTAGCGGCGGTACCCTAACCCTGGGTGGAATCGACTACAGCCAGCGCGGCAGATACACGTGTCGTGTGCAAGCTATGAACTCAGCGGCTTTGAAAGACGCCAGCGCCGAGATCACAGTACTAGGTATGTGTTCATAGCTAACTTTACACAGGTGTTGTCAAGCAGGCGTGTAGCTTGCCTGCGGCACGTGCACCCCCTTAAAACATTTCGACCAATGTTCAGCATGCACAGAAAGACCGCGAGACATTCGCCAGTCATCCTTCTAGTACGTAATACTAGTGTCGTGGACATGGAAATCCAGTCGCTTGACCGGGGCCGGCGCCATCAGTGCGTACAGAACAGCGCTTGATCCGATGCATGCACACGATTGACCGGGGCCGGCGCCATCAGTGCATACAGAACAGCGCTTGATCCGATGCATGCACACGATTGACCGGGGCCGGCGCCATCAGTGCCTACAGAACAGCGCTTGATCCGATGCATGCACACGATTGACCGGGGCCGGCGCCATCAGTGCATACAGAACAGCGCTTGATCCGATGCATGCACACGATTGACCGGGGCCGGCGCCATCAGTGCATACAGAACAGCGCTTGATCCGATGCATGCACACGATTGACCGGGGCCGGCGCCATCAGCGCGTACAAAACAGCGCTTGATCCGATGCGACCAGCGGGCTGCAGCATGTGTGTACTGCTTACCCACGGCTGCATGGCCAGCGCCCTGGGGCCGCTAGACGTGCGAAACTCACGAATGCATATTCTGTGTGTCCTTTTCTATGCCAGTTCGACCGTCATTCTCCACTCAACCCACACCGACCACGGTTAACCAGGGCAACTCGGCAACGCTGTACTGTGCAGCGACTGGCATTCCCATGCCAACCGTCCTGTGGTTGCGGAACGGCAGACTGCTTACCTCATTCCAGCTAGGTGCATCCGGGGGACGTGTCCACCAAGGCAAGGATATGAATGCTTTTGCAAGATTTATTACGTGCTAATGTAGGCTTCAAGTTCAAGAGAACAGTGTGTGTCTTTCCGGTCCTCTCTCTCTCTCTTCCTCTCTCTCTCTCTCTCTCTCTCTCTCTCTCTCTCTCTCTCTCTCTCTCTCTCTCTCTCTCTCTCTCTCTCTCTCTCTCCGTCTCTCTCTCTCTCTCTCTCTCTCTCTCTCTCCCTGCCCTCATTCTCCCTCTCTTTCATACATCATGTTCCCCTACAGGCCCAACCGGTACACTAATGATTCAAACTGTCACCAAGGCTGTGGATGATGGTGCATACACTTGCTATGCCAACAGCAGTGCTGGTGTTGCCACGGCAACTGTTAGACTGCATGTACTAGGTAAGTGCAGTACACGTCATGGTTACGTGTTTAGTTGTGTTTGAAAGTTTGAACATTTCCAGGAAAGCCAGTACAGTCAGACCTCGCTTATCCGCTCCTCTTTAATCCGGATCCCTCGCCATCCGGAAGAAAATCGTTGGTTACCGATTTGCGTCATATGCCATGCAGTCATACAGTATGTGTGTTCGATTATCCGGTTCCCTCGCCTATCCGGATATTTTCGTGGAAAACGGATGTGTGCGGTTAAGCGAGGTCTGGCTGTATTCTGTGTTAAAGCTCCAACACTGCGACTAGCACAAACAACAGTAGCGACGGCGGCAGCAGCGGCGGCAGCAGCAGCCTCAGTGCCATCAGTAGCATAAGCAGCAGCAGCAGCAGCAGCTGCGGAGACTGTAGCGGTGGCAGCATCATCAGCAGCAGCTACAGTAATTTGTTAAACGAGTGCATATGGATGTATGCACAAAAATCTGCTCCCTTTCATGTGTTTCCGCGTCTGACCATGTGCAGACGGTAAGGATTACATGCCTGTGTGTGTGTGTGTGTGTGTGTGTGTGTGTGTGTGTGTGTGTGTGTGTGCGCGTGTGTGCGTGTGTGTGTGTGTGTGTGTGTGCGCGTGTGTGTGTGCGTGTGTGTGTGTGTGTGTGTGTGTGTGTGTGTGTGTGTGTGTGTGCGTGTGTGTGCGTGTGTGTGTGTGCGTGTGTGTGTGTGTGTGTATGTGTGTGTTTGTGCGTGTGTGTACACGTGTGCATGCGTGTATGTTTTGGCACAGAACCGCCGACTATTTCAACATCTGACCTCACCGTAATCAGCCCAGCGGTGGCATTCCTGCCTTGCGTCGTTAGCGCCGGTGATCCAGCACCCGTCATTGGCTGGAGCTATGGCAACGGAACAGCACTGCCTGTAACTGGTCGCTACGGCATATCACCGACGGGAACACTGGCTATTCCCGGGAGCACGGTAGACGATGAAGGACAGTACTTGTGCACAGCCATGAACAGTGTGGGAAAGATGTCTGCCATGGCTACACTGACTGTACAGGGTAAGACTCAGGTCTCCTCAATGCACTCTCTGGGTACGGCTTAGTGTGAGCCTCGGGGTATTGGACGTACTCAGGTCTCCTCAATGCTCTGGATACTGCTTGCTGTAATGCTCGGGGTACTGCTTGCTGTAATGCGCGGGGTACTGCTTGCTGTAATGCACTGGGTACTGTTTGCTGTACTGCTTGCTGTATTGCACTGGGTACTGCTTGCTGTATTGCACTGGGTACTGCTTGGTGTAATGCTCTGGGTACTGCTTCATGCAGATGGGGTACTGAACAGCACAGCCGGAAGCAGGTTTTGACTGGTCCGGTAGTACCATGGCCTTTCATACAGTTTGTGTATGATATGGCGGGTAGACATGCCCTCCACAGAAAATTATGCTGGTGGCCACAAAGTTGGTCCGGTTATAACCTGACCAACCGGACCGGGTCTGGCGGGCCTGCTGAACATGGGGGGGGGGGGGGGGGGAGGGTGCATAAGTACCATCTATTCTGGAATAAAAGCGGCATCTCGAAATCCCAGCCATGGGGAACAGGGAATGGAATGGTGAACTGTTTCCCCCACTGGCCACTCTGTTATCTGTTGTGAAACAGTGTGGAGGTTTCTGCTAGGACTTTGCAAGTTTTCTACAATGTGCGCATTCTTTTTCATGGGAAGTGGTGGACAAGCCATTGATTAGCCACTCGTATTGTATAATCAAGTCCATTTTTTGAGCAACAGGTGCATATGATGAACAAGACAGAGGGTTGCCTGATGATTGCGAAAGTATGCACCTTTAAGTAGCAGCAAACAAGCCTTGATTGTCCTTGTTGTTCTATTCTGTATTACGCTCTGCCTCCGCCATGGTGTTGAGCACTGTCAGCACACTGGGTACATCCTCTGGTATGACTAACAAGATGGAAGTGTTTTAAAAGATACTTTTCCAGACGTTTCGTCATTCTGAACAACATCTTCAGTGCAAACATTTCTATCTTTGTTAATCGTATGCACCCTTCTTGGCCTGAAACAGAAAATATTTTTCTACTCTGGTTGTTATGGTAACAGTGAGGCCGACTGCCGAGATCCTCACTCCCGGTTTCTCCAGCATAGCCGCTCACGTCAACACCAACCTCACGCTGGTGTGCCGAGTGACGGGGAAACCGCTGCCCGTGGTTACGTGGGGTTTCGGCGTCACTCAGATCACCAACACCAGCACCAGTCTGTTGCTGGGCGAGCAACGCGATCGGCTGCTCCTGATCAACGTCACACCTCAGCGTGATGGCAACTGGGTGTGTGCGGTGCAGACTGCAGCCGGCAGTGCTGTATCCACTGCCATCCTTACAGTACAAGGTGAGATACCTGCCATACCTGCCGTATACCTGCCGTATACCTGCCATATACCTGCCATACCTGCCATACCTGGCATACCTGCCATACCTGCCCTACCTGCCCTACCTGCCATACCTGCCATACCTGGCATACCTGCCATACCTGCCCTACCTGCCATACCTGCCATACCTGCCCTACCTGCCATACCTGCCATACCTGCCATACCTGCCATACCTGCCATACCTGCCATACCTGCCCTACCTGCCATACCTGCCATACCTGGCCATGCCTGCCCTACCTGCCATACACCTTCTCACCGGCTCAGAAGGCATAACATGCCTGTTCATTTTGGTGAAGTAAATAAAAATAAACAAACAAACTCGGATGGAGAGCCAAGGATTAATATATAGAAGAAAAAACTCACTGCTCACTGCTCTTGCAGCATTTCGAGCACTCTTGGCGGGGTTTGCAGCTCTTTATAAAAATGCTTTGCTTCACGGAAACGTATTTCATTGCAAAGAGCTGTGCTTCAGTCCTCTGAGCTGTGCTGATGAGCTCTAATAGAGCGAAACAGTTCCTGTCCACAGACTTGAGTAGAAGAAAAAAAGTGATTGTTTAGTAACTGGTGGTGTTAGTGGACATTATAGCGTAACTTGTAGTTCCTTGGTCCTTTTTTCTTCTACTTCAGTATAAACGAACAAACAAACAAACAAACAAACAATTCATAAGTTTGAGGGAAAACAAATTTTGTAAACAATGGGAAAGACGCCTCACGCAGCTTTGTTATACATGTCACACACACATGACATAATTTCTATGTGTGAATATCATACTGCTGGGTAGATCTGAGTATCAGTTGGCTGATGGTTGCCCAGCGGCATGAAACTCAGAGTTACAACCAACCTGAACGTCCTCCGCTGAGTCTGCTATGTGCTAAGCTCTGTCTCTGACATTGAGCACTCTCTGCAGCTCCCCGGGGATCAGCGCTTTTGCATGCATATCATGTACTTGTTTGTATTCTCTTTTTTTTACATCCACCGTCACCACTTTCTTTTCTTTTCACAAATCGAATTAGGCCTCTTTTACGGGCAAATTAACGCAATGGTTTTAAATGCAATAAATCATGCACTGGAGAAGAAATCAGAAAAAGGCATGTATAAAATAATGTTGTTTGTATTCTCAGTTGTCAATTTGTTTGTGTGTGAATCGTATATTCTCAGTTCCTCCATCACTATCACCTGTCGTTCAACGCAGCAGAACGTCATCAAGCGTTGAAATCGGCTGGAGCTTCGGATCAAACGGAGGCAGCGTCATCACCAACGTCTCCGTGGAGAGGGCCGAGGCTGGAAGTACTAACTTTACGACTCCCGTCTGGCTGGGCGTGAGGACAGTGTACAATGCTACTGGTCTGCAGGCGCATACCGGGTACCTATTCCGTGTACATGTGTACAATGCCGTCGGGCCCAGTCCTGCGTCAGTGACCAGTGCTTTCACTACGTGCAGTAGAGGTGAGTGGGATGTGGGTGTGCAATGCCGTGGGGCCCAGTCCTGCCTCAGTGACCAGTGCTTTCACTATGTGTAGTGGAGGTGAGTGGGATGTGGGTGATTCACTGCGTGTATAGTGGAGGTGAGTGGGATGTGGGTGATTCACTACGTGTATAGTGGAGGTGAGTGGGATGTGGGTGATTCACTGCGTGTATAGTGGAGGTGAGTGGGATGTGGGTGATTCACTACGTGTATAGTGGAGGTGAGTGGGATGTGGGTGATTCACTACGTGTATAGTGGAGGTGAGTGGGATGTGGGTGATTCACTGCGTGTATAGTGGAGGTGAGTGGGATGTGGGTGATTCACTGCGTGTATAGTGGAGGTGAGTGGGATGTGGGTGATTCACTGCGTGTATAGTGGAGGTGAGTGGGATGTGGGTGATTCACTGCGTGTATAGTGGAGGTGAGTGGGATGTGGGTGATTCACTGCGTGTATAGTGGAGGTGAGTGGGATGTGGGTGATTCACTGCGTGTATAGTGGAGGTGAGTGGGATGTGGGTGATTCACTACGTGTATAGTGGAGGTGAGTGGGATGTGGGTGATTCACTGCGTGTATAGTGGAGGTGAGTGGGATGTGGGTGATTCACTGCGTGTATAGTGGAGGTGAGTGGGATGTGGGTGATTCACTGCGTGTATAGTGGAGGTGAGTGGGATGTGGGTGATTCACTGCGTGTATAGTGGAGGTGAGTGGGATGTGGGTGATTCACTGCGTGTATAGTGGAGGTGAGTGGGATGTGGGTGATTCACTACGTGTATAGTGGAGGTGAGTGGGATGTGGGTGATTCACTACGTGTATAGTGGAGGTGAGTGGGATGTAGGTGATTCACTACGTGTATAGTGGAGGTGAGTGGGATGTAGGTGATTCACTGCGTGTATAGTGGAGGTGAGTGGGATGTGGGTGATTCACTGCGTGTATAGTGGAGGTGAGTGGGATGTGGGTGATTCACTACGTGTATAGTGGAGGTGAGTGGGATGTGGGTGATTCACTACGTGTAGTAGAGGTGAGTGGGATGCAGGCGCGTGCGCCGGTGCCCTTCAAGGGGGGGCCTCCCCCGGGAAAATTTTCAAAAAGTGAAGCAAAATCCTGCATTTTGAGTGAAAGAAGGGGGGTTCCGGGCACCCAGGAACCCATACGGGGCACGCGCCTGGGATGTGGGTGATTCACTACGTGTAGTAGAGGTGAGTGGGATGTGGGTGATTCACTATGTGCAGTAGAGGTGAGTGTGATGTGGGTGATTCACTGCGTGTAGTGGAGGAGAGGATTGGGGGTGGGGTCATGCATGGAGGGCTGGTGATGCCAGTGGGACTGAGGAGTGCAGGGGGATTCAAGGGGAGTTTTAATGGGGCTGATCGAAGAGTCTTTGGGAGGATGGGTTCCGTGAATGAGACCAAAGTTCCTGAAAGAAAAGAGTGTAAATGGCGGTGGAGTGAAAAGTCGTTGAGGACACGTCCATGTTAGTGAGAGTTGAGAGGCGGGGAAGCAATGATGTGCTGAACGATCCTCGGAAGACCGGTGTGTGTGTGTGTGTGTTTCTCTGTGTGTGTGTGTGTGTGTGTGTGTGCGTGCGTGCGTGCGTGCGTGCGTGCGTGCGTGCGTGCGTGCGTGCGTGCGTGCGTGCGTGCGTGCGTGTGTGTGTATACTCGACATGCTAGCCCCTACATCTGCACCACAGATGACTATCACCACACTGAACATCACAACGTTCAACATCACTTGGTCAGCACCGATTCCGGCAACTGGACCAGTTGCAACTTACTTGGTAAGCTGTGTTGCTGTGTTGCTGTGTTGCTGTGTGATGATTGGTCGAATCTGTCTAGCAATGCTAATTTGTGTTACCATGACGATGATTGTAGTCATCATCATGTTCAGTGTGGATAATGATTTTCCCACTGTCATTGCCATGACTGGATAATATTATCACCCCTCACCCCCCCCCCCCCCCCAACACACACACACATATACACATACACACAAATCTCCCCCCCCCCCCCCCCCACACACACAAGCACTTATCTCTGTGGTTTTTTTGAAGCGGTGGGTTATACATCACGTGTTGTGCACCACCCCAGCACCCCAGCACCTAGTAAACTAAAAACTATAGACTATAGACTCTAAAGACTGGAGATTACCTGCTGAAGTGGTCTGCAGTGGCGTGAACTCCCTGGTGTGGACATTGAGGGGTCAAGCGGACACGGGGCGCTGGACTTTCAGCCGCGAGCACTGCTGTTCCATCTTTGCAGTGTATACGTGAGCTACGGTGCTTGTGTGCACTAGCACTACGGTGCTTGTATGCGCTAGCCCCAGCCCCGGTCATTCCAGCGGGTTTCAATGGCCACAACAGTGCACTCTGCACAAATTACTGCACAGACTTTTCCAGTTGGAAATGCTGGCAGTACCGTAAAGTACCGTTGATCCCCCCCCCCCCCCCCCACACACACACAAACGTCATGTCGCTTCCCAGCTGGGTTTCAGCAGGGGGCGGGAATTAGATCAAGGCTGTCAAGTGCAATACGACGTACAACAACGTGGAAGTTCAGACTCGATGTGCTGGATTGTGCACGTTCTCATCCTGCACTGGCACGTATTGTGTACAGCAGTGCATGCGTCGGATCAACATCGTATTTCGTTGTATACGCCGAAGTCGCTTCACAGGTAGAAAATTGACAGGGGCGGGAATTAGAGAGGGGGTGGCAATTAGAGAGGGGCGGCAATTAGAGAGGGGGCGGCAATTAGAGAGGGGGCGGCAATTAGAGAGGGGGCGGCAATTAGAGAGGGGGCGGCAATTAGAGAGGGGGCGGCAATTAGAGAGGGGGTGGATCAACGGTACTTTACGGTGCTATCCAGACCCAGATATTGCCCAGAAAGAATTCAGATTAACTAATTTAGGAACAGAAATAGAGAGAACAACATGTTTCCACCGTGTTCTTTCCACCGTGTTCTTGAACAACATGTTCCCACCGGGTTCTTTGACGTTTTCTTTGCTTTCCCAATTCTTAGGTCACATGGGATGTGCCGAGTAACGGCTCGATTCCCCGTGTCACCATGGCAACTCAGGACATGTTTGTAGTCGCCATGGAGCTGCACGTGTACACCGAGTACAGCTTCACGGTCCAGGCCAGCACCAGGGCAACGTGTGACGGCGGGGTAGGCCAACCGGGGCCCACCAGTCAGCCGGTTCTCATGACTACGGGAGAGCTGCGTAAGTGATCTGTTGTCATTTAGCTTGGCATGTATGTGTTGAGCATGCTCACTTCACACTCAAAATAATAGATTTCTGCCTTAAACGATCACTCATGTTGATAGACAGCTTTGGATTTTGCGTCAGAGTTCTCTCCGCATATCTTTGGGTCAAATGCTCATACTCGTCTGGTTTGATCGTAGCCACAAGTGTTTTCTTTCTAAACTGATCGGCAC
This sequence comes from Sycon ciliatum, assembly GCF_964019385.1. Taxonomy (NCBI): domain Eukaryota; kingdom Metazoa; phylum Porifera; class Calcarea; order Leucosolenida; family Sycettidae; genus Sycon; species Sycon ciliatum. The sequence goes on from NC_088644.1 coordinate 47,561,177, forward strand.
GATAACACACGACCCCCCCCCCCCCACACACACACACACATTCGCACGCGCGCGCGCACACACGCACACACACACACACACACACACACACAATGGCGGAATGTCAACCACCCAACAATACAGTTCTTCCTTTTTGTTATTCCATCCACAGCTCCATTGCTAGCACCGGTGAACGTAACGACTGAGGTAGATGCAGAGAACGGTATCATTGTGTCCTGGCTATCCCCACCACCGTCATCTGTGCGGGGACGCTTACTCGGATTCACAGTCTACTACAGAGTCACGGAGAAGACTCTGGAAAACTATGAATGGGTAAGAAGAGGCTGAGAGTTGTGATAAAACACCCTTAATTAAACAAATGTAAATGAAAGGACCAACATGTTACATGTTATCCGTAGTGTGTGTCCAACACTAACGGTTACACAGTAAAAGCTGTACAGTGAAACCTGTCTAAGACGACCACCGCTCATGGGACCTTCAAAAGGTGGTCTCTGTTACCAGGTGGTCCCCTTATCCAGGTTCATTGGACTGGAAATAGCATCCCTTGGTCCCGGCTGCAGTGGTCTTCTAGGACAGGTGGTCGCCTTATCCGAGCGGTCGCCTTGACAGCTTTTACTGTAACTAAAGACCATCCTGCTACTAAAGGCCACTGCGCCAGGCACGGACGGTCTCACATGCATACATGGTTGTGCGGTGCAAACCTCCAACTAAGGACCACCTGCCACTAAAGACCGCTTTCTCTGACCCCAAGGGGTGGTCGTTAGTCACCGGTTTTACTGTATAAGCAAGATGTTGTGTAGCCAGAACGGGTAAGAAGTAACATTTTGGCCGTTTGGAAAAAGAAAAGGACCTACATATGTTACTAGCTATGAACATTTTGGCCCTTTCTTTTACATTAAATTTAATCCTTGGCTCTCCATCCGAGTCTTACTTAAACAACTGTGTTTGTTCACTTGAAGTAGTAAAAGGATGCTACATGTATACAGCACACCATGGCAGTCTCAATGTACATGTCTGTGTGCAAGTGAGAGTGTGCCTGCCTGCCTGTCTTCCTGCTTCTGTCTCTCTCTCTCTCTCTGTATGCGTTTACCTACCGTAAAAGTCCGTAAATAAGTACCTGCTCGAAAGAAATACCCCCTTCATTCTTTTGGCTCTGTCTGTTGAAGTCAAGTCAAGCCCGATAAACATACTGCCCGAAATAAGTACCGGTACGGTGCACACATGCAGCACGTAGCATGTACATCGACATGAAAATGACCTTCTCCGCTACACACAAGTCAGGTCCGAAAGTTTAGTTCGTGCCCGGAAGTCAGTACCCACCCGAAAGTTAGTACGGGTGTGGTCACTAAATTCGAAAGTAAATACGTACTTATTTACGGACTTTTACGGTTTTACTGGTATGGTTATGTGCAACGACGAAGTCAAGTGCTGGCAACCGAAATCCGACCACTGGAGCGGTGCACTCACATTGCAAACACCCAGCATGGGATTGTTACACTACAGAGTGCAAACACCCAGCACGGGAGTGCAACACTACAGAATGGAGACCGCTAGAATCGGTACTGCACTCCAGCACAAAGATCAGGGATCGGATTTCAGTTGCTACCACTGAGGTGAAGTCCCCAATGCCGGAAAGTGCAGAGCTTCCTTATAAGTAAAGTGGAATAAAATGTTATTGCCACTCAGAGTTTCTCGCTTCCACGATCATCAGGCAAAAACACTATTCATTATTCAGCTTAGCCCCTTCATTCAACAACTGCTTCTCCTCTGATGAGTTCCCGGTATCTTTTAATATATGGAACGAAACAAGACTTGTCAGGAGTAATACTACTTGCTTTCGTGGAGTGTGGCTGGTGAACTGTTCGTGCTTTGGTCTGCAAGCGTTGTTGGGTCTGGTCGGGTCAAATGAAAAAAAACCTATTACTACTATTAGACGGACCAAATAATTAAAAACACTTTGCATAACAATCCTTACTCTGTGTACTCTGTACTGTTCCTTGTCCCTGTACCAGGTTACAGCCCCAGCCGATATGGGGCCAAGCGAGGATAGGCGGTATCTACAGAGGCTGGACTCACCAAAGGCCGGCGTGTCATACGATATCAAAGTGCAAGCGTACAACGATGCAGGCCGTGGTCCGAACTCGACGGTTGTGGCTGCTCAGACATTAGGTGAGTCGTACCATACGCATTATTCCCAGGGGCGTAGCACACAGTACAACCAGTACGACAATGGCCGTACCCCCCATTTCGTCCAGGACGGTGTGCCCGGAGCACGTGTAGAGCGCTAAAACATGTTCTGTCGGTGGAAAAACCCCATAATTGCCTCAGGGATACATCTCCCCCCCCCCCCCCCCCCCGGTCGTACCACACCTCACTGCCATGTGAGGCCCCTGCTTCCCGGCATGACAGCATAGTTACGCTAGCCTACTTGAGCATATCTTCAGTATCTACACTGACCTGGGAGAGGTATTCAGAAACCCATCCCATCCAGGAAGCAAGGCCACCATGCGTTGTGTGCTCTCTGTGTGTTCTTGTTTAGCTGTTACAACTGACGAGGGCACATCAGCAGGTAGTGTGGCTGGCATAGTGGTGGGATCTGTGTGCGGACTTCTTATCATCATACTCCTATTCTTGCTGATTCAGAACCATCGCAAGTCAACCAAACGTAAGTTCACACATACACACACACACACACACACATACACACACATACACACACACACACACACACACACACACACACGTGCACGCGCACACACACACAGACATACACACACACACACACACACACACACACACACACACACACACACACACACACACACACACGCGCGCGCACACATATGCAATGCGGCTCAATGAAATCCGCTCGCACGAGTCAGTGTTGCGCCCTGCACCATTTCTCAGCCCAGTGTTTGCAGGTCTAGGGCTGCGCAATGCGCGGCGTGTACCCGAGTGACTCTACTGGATATAATTCAGCAGCACTATATACTGTTATACCGTATATGCGGGATTAGAGCCCTCTCTTAAATAGTGCCCCTGTTTCTGAGAGCCAATGAAAAAAAAATAAAGCCCTATCTTGAATTGTGCCTCCCCCTGGCTTGTAACCAAGCGCATGTGCAAGTTTGGCGTTCTTTTGCTGTATAATAAATGTTCTTGTCCATGTCACTCCACTGGTGATTTCAGGATCAAAATCACAGTTCTTGTTGTCGTTTCTGTTCAGTCGTGATAGTTTACAGTAAACTTTAGGTAACCGACGAGGAGACAACAGTCGTAAAATAGCAATGAAAAAATATCAATTGTGCACTCATAACCATGTATAAACAATTAAAATGAAACAATTCCAGAACGTTTTCGTGTGACCATCATCAGTGGAACATCGTCACATAGTAAGAATCACTAAAACAACCAGTTATATAGCTAGAGTAACATGAAAAGAAGCGTGAGAATGCAGCACAGCTAGCGGTTTTGCATAACGCGTGTAGTGTGAACCTTTGAGTGTATCTGAGAATGGTAGCAGTAGATGAATGTGGCAGCTGTGAGTGCGTGTGGACAAAAAACTGGTGAGTGCGTATTATTTAAAAAGTGTGAGTGCTACAACATTACCAGTTTTTTGTCCACACGCACTCACAGCTGCCACATTCATCTACTGCTACCATTCTCAGATACACTGCAAAGGTTCACACTACACGCGTTATGCATTACCGCTAGCTGTGCTGCATTCTCACGCTTCTTTTCATGTTACTCTAGCTATATAACTGGTTGTTTTAGTGATTCTTACTATGTGACGATGTTCCACTGATGATGGTCACACGAAAACGTTCTGGAATTGTTTCATTTTAATTGTTTATACATGGTTATGAGTAAACTTTAGGCTCTGTGTTTTCTTTGCCTTCCCTGTTTCTTTTATGCTGGATTGCGAAACATGTACCAGCATTGAAAGAATAGTGCCCTTTGTCTCTTGAATAGTACCCTCTCTTGAATAGTACCCTCTCTTGAATAGTACCCTCTCTTGAATAGTACCCTCTCTTGAATAGTGCCCTCTCTTGAATAGTACCCTCTCTTGAATAGTGCCTTCTCTTGAATAGTACCCTCTCTTGAATAGTACCCTCTCTTGAATAGTACCCTCTCTTGAATAGTACCCTCTCTTGAATAGTGCCCTCTCTTGAATAGTACCCTCTCTTGAATACCGAGTAGTGCCCCATCTGTGATGGACATCGAAAAATTAATGCCCCAGGGGTACTAATCATACAAGTACAGTACACCCACACCTACCTGTCAGTCACAGACAAGTATGATGGTCGAAGCTAAGGGAACTTTACCCTCCATGTGTGGTTTATCCACCGCCCGTAGAGGGCTCAATTTGCCGAAGGGAAAAAGAGAGGAATTACGACGACACAGCAACTGCTCGTTCTTCTGTCTGTGAAAACCTTACCCTCTGGATAACTGCAGGCATATGAACACATACCAGTGCATAGCGTTATTGTGATGTTACTCTGATGTATGTGTGTGTGTGTGTGTGTGTGTGTGTGTGTGTGTGTGTGTGTGTGTGTGTGTGTGTGTGTGTGTGTTTGTGTGTTTGTCTACCATGCATGCAGGCGACTCCCTGTATGACACCGAGAATGACTGGAAGGGAGAGACCGCCTCAAGCCAAGTCGCCACCTCCACAACAGCCAAACCCAAACACACTGAAGCCAAGCATCCAAGCAAGTCATCCCGTCACCATGACTACGATGATGACGCTAGAGCTGGTCACCATGACGATAGTGATGATCGCACTCGCCTGACCTCCAGGGATGACGATAGGTATACGGTTGAGCAGCCAGCACGGAAAGCGGCTGTTGTGAGCAACGTCCAAGCTGCTCAGTATCACGACTCGCCTAAAGTCGTACGTCCGCCTGAGAAGTGAGTGCTGGAGTGTGTGACCTGTTGTACAGTAAGACCTGTCTAGGCGACCACTCGGATAAGGCGACCACCTGTCCTAGAAGACCACTGATACCAGGACCAAGGGATGCTATTTCCAGTCAAATGACCCTGTATAAGCAGACCACCTGGTAACGGAGACCACGTTTTGAAGGTCCCTTGAGCGGTCGTCTTATACAGGTTCCACTGTATGTGTGGTGTGCATGTGTAATGTGTGATGTGCGCTTCTATTGCACGTGTGGTATTTTTCATTCATTTCCAACACATTGCTTATTGGGGAACGAAAACCTGAGTTTCTTTATTGTCAGACCCCCCCCCCCCCTACATGTGTGATTCTGTGAAATGCAGGGCCGCATGTGCCCTTGTCACACGACAAAACAACCTTCATTTGAACACTCATGGTTCAGTGCCAATACCGGTAGTTTTCGATCAAAGTCAAAAAGCCCCGGTATGCCGGTAGTCACCCTAGTATGCCAGTATAGTACAGGGAAAACCGGTATGGTTGGCAAGTACCGTATATTCTCTATTATAAGCACAGGTCTCCATTACTAGCACAGTCTCTAATACTAGCACACTGTGAGCACCTTTCGAAACATTATAAGCACAGTCTCTATTATTAGCACGGTCTTGGTGGAAATCAGTGCTGCATGCATGATATCTAGCATGTATTTCTTCTTGCTCTGTATGGATGCATTGGTTGAAAAAATATAAGCACGGTCTCCAATACATGTATAAGCACGGGGTAGAGGGGTGTTGAAAAAATATAAGCACGGTGCTTATATTAATAAATAGAAAATATAGGGTATGCACCAGTAATTGCAGGACTTGTCCAAACGAAGGCTGCATGCTTTTCTTTAATAATTCGTTCTCGCTTTCTTTTCTTTCTCACTTTCTCTCCCGCAGACCAAAGTCAAAGATGGTGGAACGGACTGACACGTCCTTTGCATACGATGATGGTGAAGACGATGGCGGTGGTGATTATACTCCCGCAGAGCCGGACCCGCAGGCTCACTTCAACCCGCTAGAGTACCCGGACGAGGAGAACGAGGGCGAAACACACTTCGGTGGAGACGACGACTTCGACGACGACTACAACGGTGGCGATGATGACGGAGGAGCAGCAGCGGCGGCAGCTCATGCCCAGCATGGTTACCATGACAATCATGGCTACCCCAGTGCGCAGGACGATGAAGACCCGGACACTGATCTGTACAGCATGCCGAACAAATCGGCCAAGAAGCAAAAGCCCGCGGCAGCCGTCGCCGCACAGCAACAACAGGAGAGTTTCTTCGACGATGACGAGGAACCGGCACCAGCACTGGCCAAGCGTGGTTACCAAGACGGCGACAAGAGACAGCTGATGGACGCCGTCATGTCCAGTCCATCGAACCACTCCCTGCCGCAGCAGCAACAGACCGACGGTGGTGCCTATGACGATGAAGGATACGAGGATCCATCCCTGAGCCAGCCCAGATCCGCAGGAGGAGGAGGAGGAGGTGGCGGTGGAGGAGCTCCATTCAGCACTCGTCAGGCAGAAGAGGAGCGAAGACAGAAGCAGCAGAAAGCCGACGCGAAGAAGCGAGAGGAGCGTGACTTCCGTGAGTGGCAGAAACAACGCGCCAAGGAAGACGCAGCTGCCGAGAAACACCGTCAGAAGGTACTGAAAGAGGAGCAGAAGCGTGCGGAGAAGGCTGCCAAGGACGCCAGGAAAGCGCGAGAAAAGGACGCAAAGGGAAAGAAGCAGCAGAAGCGAACGTCCCAAGCCAGTGAGTCGGATTGGGACGACTTTGCTACGGGCACACCGGGCAAGGCCGTCAAGGGTAAGAAGAAGGGAGGGAGCGGTGGCGGTGCTAGCGGATATGGTGGATCATCCTCCATGATGATGTACTGAGTATTCACCGCGGGACGCCTGAGCTCTTCTCTTCACGATCTCTCCAGTCTTCTCCTAGCGATCTCTCAGCTCTTTTCCCTCCTGTCTTCTCCTGGCGATCTCTCAGCCCTTCTCCTGGCGATCTCTCAACCCTTCTCCTGGCGATCTCTCAACCCTTCTCCTGGCGATCTCTCAACCCTTCTCCTGGCGATCTCTCAACCCTTCTCCTGGCGATCTCTCAACCCTTCTCCTGGCGATCTCTCAACCCTTCTCATCCTTGTACATATATACACCACTGTACCTCTAGCTCTTCCGACGGGTGATGACTTTCCCCGAATACTGGACTTGTGGCGTGACGTCATAAGCTTGTTTAACTACTACTACTGCTACTAGTAGTAGTAGTTGAAATATACATGTACATGTACATTGTCAATGGCTTCTTCCAGCATCTACCGATACGCAGTGCATGACATGAGATTTCCTATGATTTTTTATAATTCACACACACACACACACACACACACACACACACACACACACACACACACACACACACACACACACACACGCGCGCGCACACGCACACACACACACACACACGCACACACACACACACACACACACACACGCGCGCACACACGCACATGCGCACACGCACGCACACACACACACACACACACACACACACACACACACACACGAATTGATGGCAAACCCATCCTTCTGGAAAGTAGTTTAACTTTAGGGAAAGATCTGTCCTGCATCCGCATGCACGCCGCCCACTAGGTTGGTTAGGATAGGCATGCATGCAAGTCGTCTAATCCTGTGCCTGTGTGAGTGTGCCTGTGTGAGTGTGCATGTGTGAGTGAGGTGCAGATTCCTGGACATGAACGTGCATAGGTTCTTTGCAGCAGCACCATTGCAGAGGACCCCACGCAACCATGCATCTACATGTACATGTATGTACTACATGCAAAAGCAGCTGATGAATTATTGATCCATAGAATTATTCTAAATGATTTTCATTCCGATTGCGCGGCCTGACAATGTTCTGCCATTGTCTGGTGCCAGTATTTGCCTTCTGGCCATGGTCATCCACCTGTGCATAGCGCTATAGATAGTCATAGTTTTAAGCATGCGTATTGATGAAAACCCTGCTGCAGTGCTCAAACTCTTAACACTGTAGCTCACTTTCCTCACTCTCAGTATGCCAAAGGCAAAAATTAATAATAATTGAATTTTATTGATTTTTGAGGAATCTTCCTCTCTATTCACGTGCATACCATTGTCATTGGCATGATATTTCTGCTGATGTGTTGAATACCGCATGGACACACACACACACACAACTGCAGATGATGTTTTTGTGTATGGAGTGTGTGTGTGTGTGTGTGTGTGTGTGTGTGTGTGTGTGTGTGTGTGTGTGTGTGTGTGTGTGTGTGTGTGTGTGCGTGTGTATGTGAGTGTGTGTGTGTGTGTGTGTGTGTGTGTGTGTGTGTGTGTGTGTGTGTGTGTGTGTGTGTGTGTGTGTGTGTGTGTGTGTGTGTGTGCAGGCGCGTACGCAGGGTCACCTCCAGGGGAGTTTCCAACTGAATCCCAAAGAATGAGTTTTAACCCTTTGTAAAGAGCCCTAGGAAATTTTGAAAATTATACATTTTTTCGTGTTCTTTTGATCATAACTTCGGTTCTACTCTCTCAATCTTCATTATCTTGGGCTTCCTGGAAGTGGAAAGGTACCAGGGAGAGAATGAGGTCGACCATGATAGCCAGGACACAGTACAGTCATGTACATATCCAGCGATAGCGGTGGAGTGCTGTGCAGCGACGATGGGAAAAATGCCCCAAAGGCCCAAACCCGTCCTGCTCCAGCGATTTCGTTTTTCTTGATCGCAAACTTTAGATTTTTTGCTGTGTAGATCTACTCTTGAAAATATCACAAGTGCAGTGAAGCCCTTGGAAATTTGAGTAAGTCAGGGTGACGAAAAGTCTCAAATTCTCGATACTCAAGTCGCTCTGCGCGATTTTGAAATTGCCGAGATCGCGGCTCAACTTACAAATGATTTATCTCAAGAGACATAGCTCGCAGCGCGTCACAAATTGTTTCAACCGACAGCTGAGAGTTTTCTATTCGACCTGGATATTAGGATCGTTGGATTAGAACGAGATTTGACTGAGTTACGATCTGTTGAAGTTTCGCATTCTTGCCAGATCGATCGTGCGCCCTACCAAAAAAGCCCAAAAAACGTTGCTCGTTTGGAACATTTGGGGGGTTTCCGGGCAACGGGAAACCCCCCCCTGCGTACGCGCCTGGTGTGTGTGTGTGTGTGTGTGTGTGTGTGTGTGTGTGTGTGTGTGTGTGTGTGTGTGTGTGTGTGTGTGTGTGTGTGTGTGAGACCAAAAAGTAGGGATTCACTGGCCAGAAAAAGCCACTTCATAGCTGTGTGGTGTAGACCAGGCTGAATAAAATTAATAATAATAATAATTAAAAAGCTTCCGTGGAGATAAAAATGTAATCAACGCAATAAATAGAGTAAGCTGCGCACTCAGTACAAACACCATAAGCAAAACTTGTTTTCATGTAAATAAAGAAGCTTGTTCCTAAACGTTTTCGTCGCCATCTCATCAGAGGATTACTGGCAAATCAACAAAAGCTCCTAACTCAATATATATACGCACAATGCAAGTAATAATTTAGACCCTAACTAGCGCGATAAAATGAGAGCTGAAAGAAACATTACACCATTCAACGATATCAGGTGACAACAGATGCGATAAATTCACCACTAGAAAGTTACCATGCAACCACAAACGAGAACTACTGATCTAAATTCACAAACAGTTTCAACGTAAACAAATTCTTTTTCTGCCTACACAAAATCGGCTTAGTGGTAAAAATGTAAATAGACTCCAATACACGCAAATACCTTTGACTAATAATAATAATAATAATAATAATAATAATAATAATAATAATAATAATTCAAACAGTAGTTTGGAGGCGGTGGGAAAACAGTTTCGTAATAAGTATTCGAATGCAACGACGCAAATCCACACAATTCAGTAGACACTTCTTTTCTATCAAACGTTCAGGGAAAGAAAACGTTTGATAGAAAAGAAGTGTCTACTGAATTGTGTGGATTTGCGTCGTTGCATTCGAATACTTATTACGAAATAATAATAATAATCCGCTGGATTCGCGTTGGCATGGCTTGAATGTTCAGAAACACACAAACTAGCCTTCGCTTCCGCAGGCAACCACTATGCCTATGCCTTGTACACCTTAGTGGCAAATGCAGACTTCACAACTGAGTCAGGGGAGAGTAGGTGAGTCTCTCAACCAATTGGGCGTGTAACGGCCCATAACCCTGTGAACTGCATTCTTGTTACCCTCAGGCTGAATAGTGGCGGTCAATTCTTCAGTCTTGCAAACTGTTGAATGGTGCAGTCCCAGCACAAGCTGCTATGGCTTCTGCTGAGGCATCGCTATCATCGTCTCTGGCGATGGGCGTCAAATGGTGTGTGTGTGTGTGTGTCACTGTGTGTGTGTGTGTGTGTGTGTGTGTGTGTGTGTGTGTGTGTGTGTGTGTGTGTGTGTGTTGTGTGTGTGTGTGTGTGTGCGTGTGTGCAAGTGCCTTGTATTGGAGGCTATCCATGCATGTTCTGAAGTGCAATACAAGTACAATGCAGTAGGGGCACAATAATCATAATTATGTGCTTCATAGCTGCTGCATGTACGAACGTCGTACATGATTGTCTTGTGAAAAGGGTCCCTGGGAAATCATTGTCATGGGCCTGGAAGCAATTGTACATACTAGTAGTTTGTTTCTGTCCATTTATAGCCTGTCTTGTATTATACTTAGGACCATGAGTCTGTTCAGCTACAAAGAATCGCAGGAATGTGTGCTTGAAAACTGCAACAGTCGCAGTCTACCGACATGTATGTACTACTGGTCCGTACAGACGATCCTATTTTTTCTGGCCTGGCCTGGAAGTGCTCGGGTCACGCGATTCACAACCACTGCACCAGGAATGTTTGTATGTGTGTGTGGAATGTTGACAGGAATGCGTGAAGTACCACATAACATTCCAACCCCATCAGTACTGGCATCAGTGCTGCATGCAGCTGGCATCAGGCCCGAGCCATGCTATGCATGATGATGATGATGGCCCAGCGCAGCGCATGCAAATCACTGTAGTCCATCGGCCAAATCTCAGAAAGGGCCTCTTTCGGCGAAGGTGATGCACTGAAGCTCCAACTAAACGCCCTTTGGCACACTAGCTCATGAGACCCCATAGAATACGAATCCGTTTGTTGGACGTTGCCAATCCAGTCCAGGATAGTCGAACTGGGTCGAATACCTTCTTCCGATTTTCGTAATTTCGTCCACCATTACATCTTTCTCATCGACTTTTTTCGCTTGGCGAATGTTCTTGAGCCGCTGAGCAGAATCTACGCACGCTCGAACACTTGAAATGCCTGCATGTTGACGGTTCGCAAGATTCTAGCGAGCTTGGTGGAAATCTATTATTTATTTCGACATTTTTGGGGGAATCTGAATTACAACGGTAGAATTAGCTCATTCGGAGAAGACGGCGTGTCGCCGCTGTCGGATTGTCGCTACTGTGTTTCAGACGTATTTGCTTGACCGTGCTATTGAGGATGGACAGAAGATGAAGTGACGGCTTTCTTGAACACGGACGTTTTGTCTACATTGTAGCTGAAACATCTCATCTGGCGTCTAGAACGCAATTATTATGAGTTGTGAGTGCCAGCTGAGCTGAACACAAGCTGGACACCATTCGTCAGCTGGGAATTTGCATCGAAGCTCTTGATAGCCACGATAAGCATAATTATACAGAGGTTACCTTGTTTGACTCAATACGCATGCAGGTGATACCACTAGTACAGTGGCACTACAATGTAAATGGTGCAAAATTGATGCAACAGCGAATATGTACTTCGTACAATCACGAACAATTGTAACGCAAGTGTTCATGCCTGTCATAGAAGAATTTCAGCCCGGAAGTCTTGTTGTCATGGTCATAAATAATACAGGACTTGAGTTGGCTCTGGACATAAACACACTTGTGGTGAATACGGTCATTATTGCGAGAAAAATATTTAGCCATTGTATGTTAACACCTGATGCCGCACTACAAGCAATATTTCATGTACATGTATGTGAGACTCAATTGCATCCACAAGGCCGTAGATGCATGTAAGCACACAATGCTGTACAGTATAAGTAGTAGTCGACATGTGGTGCCTTCCTGCTGCACATGCGGCAAGTTGGCAACGACACATGACTTATCTGCACCGCACAGCGTGAGCTTAGAAAGGAATATTGCACACATAGTGCTATTTGTGTTCCGATATCATTAAGCCGGTATACATGTACTAGTATCCTTATACATGTACCTGGTGACTCGATAGGCGATGCCGACTGTACTAATCTTATCCATATTACCCGATAGGCTATAGCACACTGCGTCAGATCACTATGCAACAAAACAAGAGCTTTGGAGCGAATATACACTGAAGCAAAGTAGGTTTCAACGGTACAGCACTTGTCACGATGAGGGGAGTTACGAGGATGGTTAGGCCGTGACACATAGATGATGATTGTTAATGATTCATGCACGGTGGAAAATAACCACCAAAGGCGATGATATTAGAGAGGTTTTGCAGAGCGAACGTTCGCGCGAATTTTCGTTTGACGTCACGAAAAGCGAAACTTCGTGCGAACGTTCGCAGTTTTGAACGCGAAAGTTGCAGGAAACGCGAAACAAACTTTCGCAGTAATTTTCGCTCTTTGTGGACCGCTGCCGCTGGTCAGCCTGGTGCACGGGTCGGTGAGCGACCCTCAATCTTCATGTTTGTGCTGGATCTGTACTCTTGCAGTCTTGGCTCGGTCCGCGAGTGCTAGCTTTCCGATATTTTTGGCAGCCCGTGTTCGGTGTTGTTTCATCTCCAGAACCATCTCCGATCTCCTGCTTGCTCGTCTTCTCACTGCTCAGAATCGGTTACATCAACGATGCCTTTTTGAATCTCAAGTGTTGAAGCGCAAGGTTACGGCACAAGCCAACCCGGCCCGTTTGTCTGTGGGTCTCCGGCCATGGACAACGTAGTCAAAGAGCTCTCGTCTCAGGCCGTGACTCAGGGTACCTGGTGCGCGTGCCGCCACTCGCAACAAACAAATAATCGGATGTAGAACACTTCTCAAAAACAAGCGAGTGCACACGAAATTTTCTTGGAGCGAGAAACATGCAAACGTTCGCAGTAATGTTCGCTCTTTGTGGACTGTTCGTGCGCGGTGAGCCACCCTCAATCCTCATGTTTGTGCTTGATCTCTACTCATGGCTTGGCGGCGGGTGCTTGCTTTCCTATACTTGTGGCAGCCCGTGTTGCTTCATCTCCGGAACCATCCCCGATCTCCTGCCTGCTCGTCTTCTCACTGCTCAGAGTCGGTTACATCAACGCGCGATGCCTTTCTGAATTTCAGGTGTTGATGCGCCAGATTACGGCACAAGCCAACCCGTTTGTCTGTGAGTCTCCGGCTATGGACAAGGTAGTCAAAGAGCTCTCGTCTCAGGCTCAGGGTGCCGTCACTCGACAAAATATTCGGATGAAGACCACTTCTCAAACAAGCGAGTGCACGCGAAAATTCCTGGGAGCGAAAAACATGCAAAACACAAATTTCGCGCGAACGTTCGCAATAGTTTTCGCAACCCGGAACGCGAAAATCATTGCGAACGTTCGCTCTGCAAAACCTCTCTATTGCTTTCACAACAATGACATCAGTAGGAGCAGTGACACAACTTTACTGCTCCAAGTAGGATTTACAAGCGAGTGAAGGGAGAGCAGACTGGTCTAATAGCAGACCGGGTCTAAGCAAGGAAGTAATCGGCATCAGAGGTGAGCTTGCACATCAGAAAACAGATGATGATCACCAAACACAGAGAAGTTGGCTATGTGTATGTTTGTGTCACTGTGTGTGCATGTGTGTGTGTGTGCATGTGTGTTTGTGTGTATGCGCGCACATCTGTGTGTGAGAGAGAGGCAGACGGACAGATAGCATATGGTGGGAGGGATCAAGGTCTGACCTCAGAGTTAAATGCTGACGGTGTGGAATAGCAACAGTGCGAAATCGGGCAGGGTGGTTAATGGCCCACACTGGAGCCGAGTAGGAGGGCCAGTGGTTGAGGGCTAGCACAGGAGTAGCAGCAGCTCCAGCCTAGGAAGATCAGCTTCTGGATGAAAATCTCCCGGACACAGTAGGTACCAAGCTTCACTAGCAGATTGCCGGCAGGGGTGCACGGCGAGCACCCGTACATCCCTCAAGCCACCAGAGCCGCAGTACTTAGACACGATCCAGGTGCTTACCCGCCAACAATGTTGAGAAGGCACTGGAGCCATACAGGAACTTATGATCAAGCATGACCACAGACTTGAAATACAGGGTCCGGCGTTGAATACTGAAACAGCGACGTCTCCTCCACAGAACACCACTCAGCCCCACCATTGCATTATTTTCGCTTTTTCATGATTTTTACAATTGTGTTAGAGCACACAGCACTCGATGCAACATTTACCAGTGACTAAATAACTCCGCGTCTCCGACCATAACTGCAGCGTTCCCGTGAGCCTGTTGGATTTCCGTCAGCCTGTTGAGATTATCTTCATCTCGTCACATGTGAGCCTGTGTGTTTCATCCGTATCGTGGCACAATTACACAGACACGATTTCCAACTCAGGCCGGTTCCGTTGCTCGAAGGGTTGGCGGTAAGAATTGCTACGCCGTCTGTGGCTGCATGGGAACTTGGCGAGTCGTCGTCTTTCTCCATAAATCCTGATCGTCACGCGAACAACAGCCACTATTGCCTAAAAACTACGACACAACAGTATCAAGCTCGCCCCAGCAGAAGGACACGAATGACGAGCGCTAAGACGGAGAAAGAGAGACAGGGTTAGCGAGAGCTGACTAGTGCAGGTACGCTGTCATCTCCTGAGGTGGTGGGCGAAGCAGCGAAGTGAAACGAAGGAAGATAGAACTTATTTGGAGGCATACGGAGGCACCAAAACCTATTGCCTGTCACATACTAAGTGCCATTAGGGTTGACAGCTGTCAGCTGACAGCCTCAAAAATTTGAAAATCTGCTCAAAAAACTCTCGATCAGAACTCTGCGCACTCTCAAATGGAGCGCACAGTAAAAAACTCGGCGACGAAGAACGCTTCGTATCGACGCCCTGGACTGAATTCGGCACGTCCAACAAACGGAATAGTGTTCTCTGATATATTCTCTACGTGCTGGGTATGGTCGCGTTTAGTTGGAAGCTCAGTGCATCACCACTTTCGATTTTGAGACTTGGCCGATGGACTACTGGAAATACTCAGTGCGCGCGGACTATCAGCCGCTAGCCGTAGCTACTTTACTTGGTATACATGTAATGGTAGTGGTAGCGCCCAAACGCTTCTTTATTGTTCATCGATGTTCCGCGGCCGTTGCGGGTTACACTGGCTGTTCTTTAGGTGTACCTGCCTGGCTTTTCCTTTCATCTCTCTGTCGTTCTCTTGTGATTTGTTGCAAACGAAGCTACAAGTACAAAAAAAGTTACAAGAGAGATGTCAGGCCGGGATGGAGGATCCATGCCTTACAGTAGGCCACCAGGATGCCATTTTTTATTTTATTCTTTATTGGGAACACAGCCCTACATTGGCTACAATACAAAGAGACATGTGGAGACAAAGAGACATGTGGAGACATGTGGAGACAAACACAAAACAAGACACAGGCGCTAGGCCGACAGGGGATATGTACTGTAGCCTAGTGACGTAGGGACGACGTGCCGATGTACAGGGAGCAACTCCTTGACCGATCAGGGGGTCTCAGCAGGCAACCATGCATTACACTTACAGTTACATAATATTAAAGGGGCACTCCGGCTTCATTTTCGACGCCGAGTTTTCGATGCCAAGACGAAGGTTGGTGAAAGAGAAGACCCCTCGAACAAGAACGAGTCTCCAGAAGCGATCGAGTCGAGCAGGAAGACGACTTTTGAATTTCGGCCGAGCGAGCGCTGATGACGTAATGAGGGATTAGCTTGCCAGTGGAAATGCATCTGCGCACATACATTTCACATACTTTTTGGCAAATTTTCAATCGAAGAGGAGGTTGTTTTCTATGTTCTCTCAACGTCGTGAGCGATCCCGTCTTCTATACCCTTGCAGGTACCCTGAAGGTCCTCCAGAGGAGAATTTATCTCCATCAAAGCGTTGTTGATCCGCTAAATTCGTCTCGAAACATATTCACCCAGTGCAGTGCTGACAAATGTAGAATGTTGAATCTGTGATAATTGTCGACGATGGACAGAAAGGTTGATAGCCGCTATCGCAGGGAAAGTGAAGCTGTTGGAAGTAACAACGGGGAGCTTGTTAGCATGACTTGATCAAAGCAGCTAGACGGCATCTGACTATTTGTCTCGCCCTCAGTTTAGTGAATTTTATGATCAGAAAATTTTTCGATCAGGATCCCTTCTACAAGATGTGTAGTACAGGTGATTTCTGAACTTGACGATATGGAGACCGACCAGTAGACCTACCAACAACGTGTACCTGCAGGAAATTCACCCAAGGCTATTGCTAATGCTATCCTCTTCAGGGCTGTTGTTTTTTTACGGTAAAAATATGTTCACTTCTCTCAACATACTCCTGCATGGCAGCAAGAGGGTGCGCTATGGAATTCAATGCCACAATCTTCGCCCAGCTGTGGATGAAGCATGGTCAAGTCATGGCAGTACATATACTGGAACCAGATGAGAAATTGAAGTTCATTTGTGATGCGAAGTTTGACAGCCCCAGTGACCGAGTCAAGCGTTGTCTTTTGCCGTGGCACAAATTGCTGAAGAATCCGAGATGGTCGTGGAATTATGCACATGGATACTACCAGAAATAATGGTGGCATGAACCATTGTGGAATGGGACAGCTCACGGAGAATACTGGAATAGCTAAAGTATCTCTAGGTGATTGTAAATCCTGTTCTGGCTGATAGCTTCGGCCTGCTGCGCCCGTCCATATACAATGATGGGAACATGCATTTCTGTTTTCTACACTAGTATTTGCTATCTACTGTACTGTGGTATTACAGTTGCAGGTCCCTTTAATATAGAAATATGTTCAACCCCCCCCCCCCCCACATAAATATGAACTAACAATTTCACTGTTGGACTCGCCGGCGGCTAGAGAGCAAAGGATTAATTTATAGCAAAGAAAAGGACCAGGGAACTACAAGTTATGCTATAATGTCCACGAACAATTTCACTGTATTTGAAATAATTTTGTTTGATACCCTGAGAACTCTGAAACTTTGCAGCACTGTGGATTATATGTGGATACAACATTTATGGAAGGAACACATAGTTCAAATAATTATAGCACTGAATTGTTGAGATTGTGAGCACATTCCAATCAGTACTCTACATATTTATAAGCGGTGGCTATCGTTAAGAATAGGTCGTGAGTTGTCAGAGTGCTCTAGTATATGAGAGAATGTTTTGTTTGTCTAATCGACGGCTCGTTTGAAGCCAGAGTTGTTTGAACTTGTTTCAGTCGACTTGATTCTAGACAGTAGTCGAAGGAGTACTATGAAGTATACACCAGGCGTAGTCCGTAAGGTATCTTGTGAGAATTCTGTCGGTACACATCGAGTATCAGCTTGCAAAGATGGCTCCTCTCTGTTTCTTGAAAGCCTGTATACCGTACTGGCAATATATGTTGCCGCGTAACGCGTAACGCAGGGGGTGCGGCGTAACGCGCGACCAGGCTAGTGCGACAAATTTTCGTTGAGTTCGTAACGCGCGTCCGGCGGGGTGCGGCGATCTTTTCACTCAAAATGATGCGGCAAAAGCAAAAAAATGATGCGGCAATAGCAAAAAAAGTGATGCGGCAATAGCAAAAAAAGGACTGCGGCAATATAGAAACCTGTGTAACGGCTCCTGTGCGACTTTGCATGTAACGCCCTGCGTGCGGCAAACATGTGCCAATGTAACGCTTCATGGCCTCACTGCGGCAACATATATTGCCAGTACGGTTGGACTGTGGCTCCAGCGATTCCCTTCTCAGAGCAGGTACCATACCCAATACGGTCAATGCATATTGGACAGACCTGTGTGCACAACAGAAATAGTGGAGAGAAATCTCTCAGCTCATGAACACATCAGTGAAGTTTAAACTGCCGTTGTTTGTGGCCATCAGTATAAACCTATCGACTATAAGAATAATGTGCAAAAAAACCCTCTATAACTACAGCTGGGGCCATGGAATTATAAAGCATCTAACTTAGGGAACTGCCAATTCTGGTCGGAGTTGCGTTCGAGGCCTGCAATTCATGATGGCTATCGTATGTTGCATTGACCAGAGATCATATAAAACGTCCATGCCACATTGAAACACGCACTACTTTCGAGTACTTTGGTATCCCCCACCAAATGGGCATTCGTTCCCGGGTGGCAGGCGTCACCCTTCGCTATACCTGGATCAGATTTCATTGACCCCAACTGTCATGAAGAATCATTTTTACTTTGACTGGATTTCAGTACAAGTTGTAGAACTGCACAATAAATTTTGTTGTATTTGGGCAACCATTTCTCTACAAACGCTCTATTCGGAAAATATTTTTTTAATAAAATACATGTCCAAATTCCACATCTACCCAAATCGGAATACTTGATCACGTATTTAGTCCTACACGGAATGTTTAGAAAATGCCAGGGAATAGGAATTTGCTAACGAGAACTCCAGGCCAGGGTACTAGCACACGAACAAAACAAGATAAAACCTCACCAGTATATTTGTAGTAATTCATGTCGGTGTAATATTCACGATAAGCAACGAGGCACCCTCCGATTTGGTCAAGCTGCTTTGAAGTCTGGTTGTTCAGGTGATACAAACGGGCTCCCCGTTGTTACTTCCAGCAGCTTCACTCTCCCTGCGACAGCGGCTATCAGCCTCTCTCTCCATCGTCGACGATTATCACAGATTCAACATTCTACATTTATCAGCACTGCACTGGGTGAATATGTCTCGAGACGAATTTAGCGGATCAACAACGCTTTGATGGAGATAAATTCTCCTCTGGAGGACCTTCAGGGTACCTGGAAGGGTATAGAAGACGGGATCGCTCACGGCGTTGGGAGAACATAGCAAACAACCTCTTCTTCGATTGAAAATTGGCCAAAAAGTGTGTGAAATGTATGTGCGCAGATGCATTTCCACTGGCAAGCTAATCCCTCATTACGTCATCAGCGCTCGCTCGGCCGAAATTCAAAAGTCGTCTTCCTGCTCGACTCGATCGCTTCTGGAGACTCGTTCTTGTTCGAGGGGTCTTCTCTTTCACCTACCTTTGTCTTGGCATCGAAAACTCGGCGTCGAAAATGAAGCCGGAGTGCCCCTTAGCCTAGGGCTTGAAAGTGATGACGTCAAAAACGGCCTGGGAGTAGTAAATTGACATCAGATTTCTATTTTGGATCCACTAAGGTGTGACTTTGCTATTGCCTCAGTATGTGGGTGCATAGCAACCCACTCATGCCGTATGCAGGTGCAACTTTTACTTCGCCACCAGTTAAGTAGTTGTCACCCCGCCCCCACTAGCCAAATCAGTCAGTTGACACTGGCAACATCACCTTGCTGTGAGTGAGACCGCTTGAAATGTGCTTGGATCCATACAAAAACTGGATCCAGGTGGATCCAGTTTTCGAATTTTTCAAATTGTTGCTATGCCATTGCTATGGAGTGACGTAGCACAGGCCAGGCAGGCCACCAGGACGCGTGGTAGATCTACACGTACACGTAGAGTCTACATGGTCTACGTACGTTACGTGGTGTGCAACTCTACCTGGCACTGAGTTACAGTGAGTAGGGTGCAGATATCGCAGCTCCTCAGAATCACTGCTGATTGGTGTCAGATATTCTCCATCTCTACGCACTCTCGCGTCCGTAGCAACCCCCACCACCTACTACTAGTACATGACTAGCAATGGCTTTCCCCATAGCAGTGGTGTTTTCACCATACAATAAATAATAATAATAATAATACACACTTGAGAGGGACGAAAAGCGTTTCTTCTGTAACTCTGAGTTTCACGGTTTTAACTGATCATCAGACAGCATCTTGCTACAATAATAATAATAAGATGGTTGCTTTTTGAGTTTTGCGCGCTACCGTCTTACGACAGTCCTCCCGCCGCACGGACCGACATCCTTGCAACAAAACTGGACCATGACAAGCAGTTTTACAGCAGCACAATGGCATGACCACTTCGCCCCGTTCTGAACTTCACCAGTTCTTATTGACCTTGTCCGGAGTTGTGGCCAACTCAGCTACATTGTACATTGTCACTTTTCAACAGTACAGTAAGACCTGTCAAAGCGACCACTCGGATAAGGCGACCACCTGTCCAAGAAGACCACTGAAACCAGGATTGAGGGATGTAAATGCTATTTTCAGTCAAATGACCCTGGATAAGGAGACCACCTGGTAACAGAGACCAGGTTTTGAAGGTCCCCCCTTGAGCGGCGGTCGTCCCTTTGACTTGGTTTCACTGTGCGTACTGTTCCTGCCGACAAGTCCATTTTATTTATTTATTTATTTATTTATTTATTTATTTATTTATTTATTTATTTATTTATTTATTTATTTATTTATTTATTACAGCATCTCATAGCACAGTGAGAACACCGGCCAATACAAAGAGAGAGGGTGTTAGCCAACCACGGCAAGGAAGGGAGAAGGGGAGGAGAAAAAAAGAAAAAAAAGAACCGGCATGGATAAGTAGTGATTGCAACAAAATGAGAAACACAAAATCAAAGTCAAGGCGCGACAAGGCTCTTAAAAAGGCGGAGGGAAGAAAGGTCCTTAGCTTCTTGGGGAAGTGCCAGCCACGCAGAGTACGCAGCGTGACAGTCACTCTGACTATTGACTGCTGACTTTTGTTGGGTCTGAACTTCTGAAGTGAGTACAGACTGACCTGCCGGAGAGTCTGAGACTGTAGTAGACTACTAGTGCTAGCGCTTGATCGTAGTGTCATGCTGGACAGGACTAATAGAGAATAAGAAATATTTTTTAACGTTATTGATCTCGGAGAGCATGCAAATGCATGTGGTCGACACGGAGACAATAATTTTTTTTAAATAGCAATAGCAAGAACAAAATCTGCCGTCATCGCCACACAAGAACGAAGTCATGAACGTTTTCCAAAATCGATTTTCATGTCACATTCATCAGCGGAATGTCGTAACTGAAGAATATCCGTGCTGAGCCTGAGGAACGATTAAAAGTATACGTTCATTAACGTGTTACGAGAACAAAACAAAGTGCTAAAATAGAGTAAAGAAAGGTGAGACAATAGAAGTGAAGTGTGAACTGAGTGCAAAGGCGGTGAGACACTAATTGTAACGCTAGAACTGTGCATTGCCATTGAGACAAACAATCATAATGTGCACCTACGAAAACAATCTTACGCAACTACATGACTACATGACTACATGTGACTGAGAGTTGTAACAAAGCTTCCAAACTCTCTCTTGTGTACAATGTGACTGAGAGTTGTAACAAAGCTTCCAAACTCTCTCTTGTGTACAATGTGACTGAGAGTTGTAACAAAGCTTCCAAACTCTCTCTTGTGTCCAATGTGACTGAGAGTTGTAACAAAGCTTCCAAACTCTCTCTTGTGTCCAATGTGACTGAGAGTTGTAACAAAGCTTCCAAACTCTCTCTTGTGTACAATGTACAATGTAACATGGTTCTGCTGCTTCAAAGATCAGGTTTGTACAAACGGATACAAACTGCCTCAAGCACTAGCATATGCTGCACGAAACACAACAGAAAAACTAAAATCATCTTAAACCTGCAGACTCTTTATTATAATTATAGGGTGAGACAACGAAATGAAGAAAAACAACAGACTTCTTGACGCGTAAACAAGCGCTTTTCTTCTGCTGAATCAGTGAATGGCTGAATCGAGCTCGGTGGTGTGACCGCGGCCCGATTCTTCCTCTCCATCAACCGCAACCTCGTCCTCCGGATCCGCCTCATCTCCCAACTCATCTTCAGTGTTATCTTCTGTGTCGTCGCTACTGTCGATGTAGATCTACGTCCTGTAAGAAGAGGTCGTTGTGGCCGTAGGGAGAATGACACAGCGCGTGGACCATGGCATGCATGTTTGCTAGACTCTCGCAGTCCCACTACACTACACTCTACATACACTACACTGACACATGCATGTAGCATGCACTGGACAAGGAAAAGCCAGTTCCGTGAATAGAATGAACTCTACTCTCTACTCAGCTCTGCATTGTGCAGGAAAGCCTGGTAAGAACGCGAGGAATGCGAGGAATGATGTATGACAGGTCGACTACACGACTGCTAATCACTGCCCTCTCACAATCAGCGCCTGCGAGTAGAACACGACTTGAGTGTGAAATTATGTAACTCGGTGTACGGGGCCGTATGAATGTTCAAGTGAGCCGACATCAGCGCACTTGGTCGAGCCCGTGAACTAAACAAATCCCAGTACAGGATGTAATTGTTGTCGTGCTGTTGACGGCGATTTTCATGTCGTAAATTAACGCTTCGTGCTGTGCCGACTCGACCTAGACGCTTCTGGCATAAGGTTGTCGGCAGGTGATGTTGCAGCCTAAAGGTATCTTTGTCAACAAGCGCTAGGATTTCAGTGCGCAGATTGTGGGCACCTGGCTGCATGGAGAGCGGGGGCACAGGGTTCGCTCTTCCAGGAAATGAAACAGCAATACTAATAGCCACACCGATTGCTGCATGAGACGCTTCAGAGTTGAAATTCAATACAATCGATACAGCAGTTGGAGGAGGTGGCTAGTGAAGTGCAGCGGAGGTGATGGCCAACAGCAACCCACCTCGACTAATTCCCGTCAGCCATCTAGCGGGCAATGAAAGCTCATCATCTAGCGACGATTACATAATTTGTGCTGGCGATGGCGATGGAAGTGATGGCGCTACTCGCAATGCGACTGGACACAAATCGTTCCCGACGCAATCCGCTCACGTGTCCTCAGAAAAGAGCAGAATGGCGGAAAGAGGCAACCCGTCGGGTTCCGGACTTCGTGATCCGAGAAAGCTCATTGAAAACGGCGTGACGGCGGACTGCATCCGATCTTCTGCTGCAGCGCACTCGCATACATCCTCCGCAGGTCAAGGGCGTGATGGTGCCCCTGCTGGGAACGGGCACAGCGGTCTCCAGTTTGCACAGCGTGACATTGTCACACAGGATGCAGCGGCGGTCAACAGCGGGCATTCTCCGCCCTACGATAAAAACGGTGATTCCGTGCCCCAGCCAGCCACCACAACAGCATGGCAGAACTATGATGAGGAAGGTAAGTAAGCAATCATTCATTATCAGCAACTACGAGATGCCAGTACATAATCTAGTCATTGTCTTCCACCACAGCTCATGTATCCCCACTGTTGTTGCCTACAGTGACTACTGTCCCAACCAGGGGATTATGGTTACGGCTTTGACACGCGAGTACAGTACCCCCCCCCCCCCCCCCCCCGGACGGAATATCCACAGGAGCAGGGCACAGTACCCATTGTAGTAAGGAGCAGGGTGCAGCAACTGGGCCAGCAGGGTACAGTACCCATTATAGTAATGGGCAGGGCACACTGCCACAGTACCCCCCCCCCCCCCCCCCCCGGCACGAGATGTAATATCCACGGCCACAGGGCACAGTAGTACAGTACCCATTGCAGTAAGGGGGAGGGGGGGGGGCACAGTACCCGGGGCAGGGCACATGCAGTACCCCAGGTACATGAAGTAGGGCATATTGCATGTGGTAGCAGGGTGCAATACCCCTCCAGCAGGGTGAAGTCTCCCTCCAGCAGACGGCAGGGCACAATACCCATAGGCAGATACATGCACAGCCCTGCTCAATGAAATCCAGTCGTGTCACTCAAGTTTGCGTCTTGCATCGTTTCGCAGCCCAGTGTTCGCAGGCCTGTGCAACGCCCGGCACGTACTTGAGCGACTTACGGTGACTGGATTTCATTGAGCAACACTGTACGTGGACTTGTAGTAATTCTATCATTGCTGTCATATGAATGGATGTGCCTGGCGCGGAAATTTTGGATACAATTTTACGTCAACTTGTGTAGCTCAGAGATGGGTAAAATTGTGGTTGCGCAATGGTCATGTTCTTATGCTGTTTGTGTGTACTTCAGATGGAATGACTGAAGAATCGGTCGAGGGCATCTGGTCGCAAGATATCGAGCAGGCGTTCCAGGAAGCTCTCAGTATCTACCCGCCGTGTGGACGGCAGAAGATCATCCTTTCCGACGAAGGCAAGAT
The DNA here is from genome assembly GCF_964019385.1 of Sycon ciliatum. NCBI lineage: Eukaryota > Metazoa > Porifera > Calcarea > Leucosolenida > Sycettidae > Sycon > Sycon ciliatum. Next base: position 47,585,345 of record NC_088644.1, read on the forward strand.
GTATGGTGAGTTGAATGTGTGGATGTGTGCCGGATGTTGGGGGGGGGGGGGGAGGGGGGGGTGTGTGAAAT
>NC_088644.1:47585615-47668115 GCF_964019385.1 Sycon ciliatum
GGATGTTGGGGGGGGGGGGGGGGAGGGGGGGGGTGTGAAATGGAGGAAGGGGAGGGGAGATTTGTGCGGGGAACTCATGAGGTTTTTCACTAGCAGACCAGTACACTAACACAGAGGCAACGGGTTGTAGGCAGCAGTTAGCAGGGGCGTGCTTGGCGAGGGGCACAGGGGGCAAGTGCACCCCACAAAATATTTCGACCGGGGTTTTGAAAAGTCGCCAATGTATTGCGGAAAGCCCGACCTCGCGGGAGCACATCCTGCACCGTCCTGTGTCTTGTACATTGTACTAGTCAGTTAGTTGTAGTGCAGTAGGGGCCTGGTGCAGCTGGTGCGCGGCCTACATGCAGCCAGGAAGTCCCGTTCGTACAGCATGTCAAGTGTCATTATCAGATTGCACGACATCGCGAAAGGATGCGACCACAGTGGCACATGAACGTCAGCGCGTGAAAGGAAAGGTATTTGTGTGTGTGTGTTTGTGTGTAAATGTGTCTGTGTGTGTATGTGCATGTATGCATGCATGAATGTGTGTATGTGCACTTGGTTGTATGTGCTGCGCTGTGCCATGCCATGCTATGCCATGCTATACCATGCTGGTGTATTGTTGCTGATGTTCAGGACGTAATGAGCTGATCGCGCGCTATATCAAAATGAGAACGGGGAAACACCGAACACGCAAACAGGTATGTTGGCGTTAACTTCTTTTTCTTCTTTTTCTCCTTTCTTCTTTTCTCGTCTTCCTTTGCTGAGAGCCTTCTGTTCCCATATTTTCTTTTCATCTGTGTCCCCATTCCTGGGTTACTTGGACTTCATTCGCTTCCTTGTCATTGGACATGTTCAGTCCGTTCGGTTTGCGAATTCAAATAAACACAACCCAACCCAACCCAACACTATAATCCCTATCTCCGTGTGTGTAAGTTAAGTCCTGGTAGAATTCCTCATCTCACAGCATGGGGGGGGGGGGGGGAACTATACTGTTAAGCTGGGAATTTTCGGTGGTGTGATATTTTCAGTATTTCCCAAAGTCAACGGTTCGGTAGCGCGAACATTTCGATAAACTAGTGTTCCGTACTGCAGCTGGCATGCATGTACGCATATTTTCGGTGCGTTTTATTTTAGGTGATAACTACCTGTACCGAAGCTACCGAAAATACACCTCCACCGAAATTTTCCGGTTGTTCAGTATCCCTATCTCGGTGTGTGCAAATCATCCACTGAGATCATGCGCTACCTGAGAACGTAGGTGATGCTTACATACCCATTCCTTATTGGTGTTGATCAGAGATATATTCCGTTCATAAAGAAGACTGCCAGAGCTTTCGCCGAGTGGCTGTGGGCTTGCCTGTGAATCATGAAGTCCTGAGTTCGAGGCGCATGCTGGCAGCAGGCAGCGTGTACTGTGCTAACAAAAGCGGTGTTGTAGTCATGAACCACTTTACACGCAGTGAACTGCGCCGACACCCACGCCTGCCCTGGGTAGTCACTACTCGGAGTGAGGGTAACATCGATGCAGCGCTGTATTGGTGTTGTGGTTGATGAAAAATCGGTACAGTGCCGAATGATGATGCTTGCCCCTTTGTTTGACTCAAGCCGCACGCACCAGGTAAATCTATGCTGTAGATAATGGGCAAGAGCTTTCATTCCGTATCTTTGCGTCCGTTTGTTTGCCGACGTGCGTGCATGAAAGTGCCTCCATCCAAACGTGTGTGTCCTGCATGTGTGCTGGTGTGTATGTGTTGTGTGTGCATACATGTGTTTGTGTGTGTGTGTGTATGTGTGTGTGTGCGTGCGTGCGTGCGTGCGTGCGTGCGTGTAAGGTAATCATATCCTTTTTCTGCACCTTGCTCTCACCCACTTACTGAGGTGTGGTGAGCCCATAAGTGGGATCATTTCAAGTCCACCCTAGTTTGCGGATTTCAGGGGGTGTCGGCCGTTGGGTGGTTCAATGGCCAATTGAGTCATCTTTCCAAGATTCCTTTTGAGTCTCTCTCCCCTCTCCCGGGGAGACCCACGTGACCAGTTTTGGCAGTGAGCAAGTACAAGTACAAGTGTGTGTGTGTGTGTGTGTGTGTGTGTGTGTGTGTGTGTGTGTGTGTGTGTGTGTGTGTGTGTGTGTGTGTGTGTGTGTGTGTGTGTGTGTGTGTGTGTGTGTGTGTGTGTGTGTGTGTGTGTGTGTGTGTGTGTGTGTGTGTGTGTGTGTGTGTGTGTGTGTGTGTGTGTGTGTGTGTGTGTGTGTGTGTGTGTGTGTGTGTGTGTGTGTGTGTGTGTGTGTGTGTGTGTGTGTGTGTGTGTGTGTGTGTGTGTGTGTGTGTGTGTGTGTGTGTGTGTGTGTGTGTGTGTGTGTGTGTGTGTGTGTGTGTGTGTGTGTGTGTGTGTGTGTGTGTGTGTGTGTGTGTGTGTGTGTGTGTGTGTGTGTGTGTGTGTGTGTGTGTGTGTGTGTGTGTGTGTGTGTGTGTGTGTGTGTGTGTGTGTGTGTGTGTGTGTGTGTGTGTGTGTGTGTGTGTGTGTGTGTGTGTGTGTGTGTGTGTGTGTGTTGTGTGTGTGTGTGTGTGTGTGTGTGTGTGTGTGTGTGTGTGTGTGTGTGTGTGTGTGTGTGTGTGTGTGTGTATGCATGTGTTTGTATGTGTTTGTGTGTGTTTGTGTGTGCATGAATTCATACATGTCTATGTGTGTGTTTGTGTTTGTGCATGCATCCTATTCTGCACACAGGTATCAAGTCACATCCAGGTGTGGGCAAGACGACGAGTACGTAAGGAGCTAGGCCAGAACGTTTCCAGCCTGCCCAACCTGTCCTCAGCTCAGATTGTCACTCAGCACACGCCACTCAATCAGCAACAGCAACGCGGCGATGGAGCCAGCAATGCCGTTGCCCCAACAACCACAGCCATCATGGCCGCCACTCCAGTGGATAGTAGTGGCTCGTCGTCGGCGCACGACGAACTGGCACAAGCGTACGCACGACATCATCCCGTTGCAACGCACAGCACCTCACCTCAGCATTACACACCACTGCCGCCATCACAGAAACAATCGCACCATGCCGTCGTTCCCAGTACACAGGCCGCCCCACAGTCCTCAGACCTCGTCTACTATCCGCCCGCTAACTACCACCTGGTTGCACAGCCCGCCATGGCAACGTATCCGCCGCCTAGTTACCATCGCAACCATGACTATGATGATCATCGTCATGGCGGCGCAGCGCAGCAGTACTATATCACGCCCGTCGGCGGCGACTACGCAAACACCGCGGACAAGCAGTTGTCAAGGCAACCGCACTACCTCATACCGGTCGCCGCGGACAACGGGCACGATCAATCACAGCCACTGCAACATGCTTATAACCACCACCACCAGCACCACCACCAGCAGCAGCAGCAGCAGCACCAGCACCAGCAGCAGCAGCAGCACCAGCAGCAGTACTCCAGTATGCATCAGCGGTATAGGCGTAGATCGAATTCACCGCCGCCGCCACTGCCCCCACCGCCTCCACCACCACTGTTTGCGGGTCACTCGACCGCTGGTGTCTCGGATAGCAGTACGCGTCACCTGCGCCTGTCAACTCCACCGCCCAGTGTGGTGCTGACCCAGACGGCGCTGTCACGGAATACGTGAAACGAACGGCTTGTCACCGGTGCTGCTAGGCCTCACGCCGCCGACGGCAACAAACACTGTGCGCCGCTCCTACACGCACCACTGGGGCAGGAACCACTGCTGCTGAGAAGTTTGCCATTATTGGATTAAAACTGGGTGTCGGAAACCGGGTGATGCACGGGATGAAGAACTCGAAGAGAGAAAAGGTGTCAAATCCAGGGATGACTGCTACTGCTTCCGCTTATGTCATCAAGTCTCCTTGATCCGTCCCCTTGTCTGTTGAAGAAGGTGGTGGCAGACGTGCGGCCTGATACGGTGTTGAACCGACGCGTGCGCTGCTGCTCTACACAGTACGTGCCAGTGCGGGTATGCCTGTGTGTGTGTGAAGCTGTGCACAAGCTGGCACTGCGCGTCTGATCTTTAGCATTGGCTGGACACAGCACAGCCCTGCTCAGTGAAATGCAGTCGTGTCACTCAAGTACACGCCACCGGGCATTGTGCAACCCTAGACCTGCGCACACTGGGCTGGCAAATGATGCAAGGCGCAAGCTTGAGTAACGCCACTGGATTTCATCGAGCAGGACTGTGCTATACTACTGCTACTACGGCTGACAGCCTGGATTGAATTCCTGGTCCTGCTGCGCGAAACCGGCTGGGAAGCGCCACAGCGAAGCGGTCAACGATATGAATTTTCACGGCATTGACTTTGTAGAACCGTTTGACTCATAATGCCATTATTGAAGGGTGTTTTCCTGCCCAACTGTTCTTCTGACTCTAGTTACAACGTACCGCCGTGGACATGGAAATCCGGTCGATTGACACGGGGCTGGCGCCCTCAGTGTCAGTGCGTACAGAACATCGATTGACACGGGGCTGGCGCCCTCATAGCATCACACGCACTGCACGTGTTGATCGTATGGGTGCTCCTGGCCGCGTGGCCAGCGCCCTGGGCCGCTTGACGATCGACCGGATTTCCACGTCCACCACCGTACGTATTCTCTATGGCTATTCACAGTACCCATGCAGTTACCACTACTCTTGCTGCTACTAACCTTGCTGTTACACTGGTGATAACTAATTCACGAGAACATTAGAAGAGGATTATTATCGTCGTCGTCGTCATCATCCTTGAGCCAATTGAACACATTTTGTGTGATTATTGTGACATGATCTTTGCTGTTCTCCCGGGGCGCATCGGCATGGACGGCTGTCTGTGATGCATGTGGCTAGGATGGGCATCTGCAAGAGTGCATGATCCAGAAGAGTACGAGTGTGCAACTCCAGCTATATGGGGTCTGCGACGCGACGTCGATGGCAGAACTTTGCGTCACGCGACAAACCCGTACACATTGTTTGCACTCGGTGCATGGTAGATGCAGGCAACGCTGCTTTGGATTCTAACAAGAGTCCTTAACGCCAAGAGTGTGCAACTGGGGTCTGGCTGCTGTAGGCCCACTGTGCCTCGTAATTCCAACATTATGTCATGCTGCTGAGGCACAGCTGTACAAAACTCCGCATTCCGCGGTGCTTGGAACCAGGGAGTAGTACAAGCGCAACGAACGTGTACGTCATTTTTGACGTAATGTTGGAATTCCGCCTCGCGGATCCCCATGTACAGAGTTGCACACTCTGGGGGGGGGGGGGGGGGTTATGGACTCCTGCTTCAACTCTTTTGTGGTCACTTTGCACGGTTTGCCTGCGGAACCTTTTGAACCGTGTCTGGTGATGTGGAGTTCTGCCATCGTCGCAGCACTGCATACAGGTTGTGCACACTCTTGGGGAGATAACCCTCTAGCTCAGATTGTACTCTTGATGTCTATGGTGAATGTGGCCGTGATGGTTGATTAGGACTGTATGACCCGTGCAGCCACTAGTGCACTATCGTCGCCGTTGAGATGTGAAGCCAGTCTCACGTACAGCACTTGTGTGTATGCGTGTGTGTGTGGGGGGGGGGGGGGGGTATTCAGATCGTGTCCGTTAGAGTTGTTATGAGAGAAAATCTGCAGGTGTGAAACTGTACATCCAGTACTTTCGCAGACGTGCATGCTTCTCTTGCAGTGCTTCGCCATGCGGAAGCCCGGGAACCCGGAGGGGAGGAGGAGGTGGGAACAGCAGCGATGACCCAGCTTCGCCTAATTAGCTAAGCTGGGTCAGGTGCCTTTGATATCATGCACTGAGCAAGCACTGAGCATGCACTAAGCAAGCACTGAGCAAGGACTGAGCAAGCACTGAGCAAGCATCATCATGGGACAAAGGCACCTACAACACCATAACCTTTCACCACTGTCCCAGCATTTGTACGACTCCCTGGTTTGGGTACGACTCCCTGGTTCGGGTACGACTCCTTGGTATGACTCCCAGCCCAGCATGAAACACGAAGCATGCCTTGCTCCGCTACCCAATCGTACAACAACAACAACAACAACAACAACAACAACAACAACAACAACAACAACAACAACAACAACAACAGCAGCAGGCAGGCGTAATAGTCATTGAAATGTTTCTTGTATAAGTTACGGTTGGTATGGTGACCAGTTTCAAAAGATGGCGTCGCAACGCCCGTGCTCGTGAGCTAAACAAACACGTGCCGGTGCTCCGTATTGCGATTAGGTAAAATATTGTGTGAAAAATGGCTGCAATTAACGTTTGCGAATCCTTCGAAAAATTGAAGTAAAAAAATGTGCCCATACCCACAGTATGGGAAGTGAGGACCTGTATAGTTTGCAAGCCCTTCAAACAGCACATGGGCAACTCTGGTGCATGCCAAGAGATTCTAAACTTGGGCAACTGGCCGTGAGCAGGTATGAAACAGGCACCATCCAGCCCAGCTCGCCCATACCAAGCCCAGCTCGCCCATACCAAGCCGGAGTGTAGTAAATGTCCAATAAGAAGGGAAAACCTATAAAAACCGGAAAAATTGTCAGAAAGGGCTAGGACATGTGAGAGGATGCGGATAGGAGAGAATAGAATGGTGCAAGGCACACAGGCAATGGCTGAGCCAACACACGTACGGCCCACTGGTACAAATGCGGTGGCTGCGATGATATGCGCACGGTCTACCAGAGCAAGGAATCGCGGTGGCTAGTTCGATACCCACATGCTCCACCAGAGGAATCGCGGTGGCTATAGTTTGATACGAGCATGATACATCAGCACACATACAGTGGCTGCTATGATACATGTACGGCGGCCTACCGGCACACATGATGAGCGTGCGCTCAACTCCCAGGACACTCGCTGCGGAAGCTGGCGCTGAATGGGGTTGGGGGGGGGGGGGGTTGGTTAACAGAATATTTGGCATGTACGGAGGTGCAATGCAAATGAAGCTGAGCGTGCAGAAACTCGCACGGGATCAAGTACGATAACACAAAGCAAGTGAAGATGTACTCGTCTAGGAGAATGCAGTAAGGATGGGATAAGAGATGAAAGCAACTACAAATAGAAGCGGTCGGTACTGCATAGATATGCGAGCGTTCACACTTCTTACCAGGGAGTAGTAAAATTATGGTATTTTACTACTCCCTGCATCTTACTGCGAGGGGATTCGTAAGTAGGCACAAGAATAGAATAAATCAATTAATTTTGTAAATATGCCCTGCGAGAGAGCGACTGGCAGAGTAATGGATGTGACACTGAGCTGTGCGTGCTACATAGGGGCCACATGTTGATATGTACGCGCGCGCGCACGTGTGTGTGCACGTGTTGTAAATATGGGGCGTATCGTTGATATGGAAGATATAGGGATGAGGCTCAGGCCGCCATAGGGCAGGTTTAGGGTGCAGGAGATATGCTGTGTACATAGGGCATGTTTAGGGTGCAGGAGATGTGCTGTGTATGATTCTGTGCGACTGCGTGATGGCCGCAGTACCAGCAGCAGCAGCAACAGCAAAGCACACCTCTCTGGATGGCATTGCTGCTGTTACTGGTACTATTACTGCTGCTACAGCTGCTGCCACAGCTGTCACAGCTGTTACTGCTGCTACTACTACTACTACTACTGCTGCTGCTCCTGCAGGTGTTGTTGTTGCTGCTGTTGTTGCTAAAATAACAGCACTGCTGCTGCTTCTCTTGCTGCTTTGGTTATTGCTGCTGCTGCTGCTGCTGCTGCTGCTACTGCTGCTGCTAATACTAACAGCACTGCTATGGCTTCTGCTATGGCTACTTCTCATGCTGATGAGCAGCGATACTTCTCATGCTGCTGATGCTGATGATGCTGCTGGAGTAGTGGTTATTGTTGTAACTGCTGCGGATAGTGGTGATAGTGGTGATAGTGGCGGGCTGGTGTCGTTGCTGCTATTCCTGCTGCTGGTGTTGCTGCTGCTGTTGTTGTTGTTGTTGTTGCTGCTGCTGTTGTTGTTGTTGTTGTTGTTGTTGTTGTTGTTGTTGTTGTTGTTGTTGTTGTTGTTGTTGTTGTTGCTGTTGTTGTTGTTTTGACTGCTGCTGCTGCCGTTTTGTTTCTTCTGAGGCAGTGTGCTGCTGCTACGACTGATGCTGCTGTTGTTGCTGCTGATTCTGCTTGTCCTAGTGGCGTTTTCTTTGCTGAGTATGCCTCAAACGCGAACTGATGGTCCTCCAATGATCTTTGGCTTTGAATGATGGTTTCAGGGGGACGTTTCCGTTGCTGAACGCCTTCTTCGCCAGACATGCATAGTCTTCGCCGTTCCCGGCTACAGAATGACAAATGGCGTCGACAGTGGACGAATAATATGCACCATCGAGCGATGATTCCACGTTGGACGTAAGGGCATCGACATCGGAAAACCTCGTGGACGTAGCGCAGCGACTGCGCGGTCCGATGAGAACTTCATACAGCACACCGGAGCTGGCGTGGTTGGCCGAGTTCTCTTTCCGCTGCTGGTTGGCATCGGCCGACTGCACGGTGCTGGCAGTGTCCTGAACCATACTGTCGTCGTATTCAGTGATGCAAGAGCTGTGACTCAGCACGGGCGATATTGCAGCCGAGCGAGTCGCCTTGGGCTGCTGCTGCTGTTGTTGCTGCTGTTGTTGCTGCTGTTCGCTCACCTTCTGATGAGATGGTAGGGTGTATGTGTGCACCTCACTCAAACTCCGTGATGACCTCATCGGTGACATCACAGGGAACTTCATCGCCGTCTTGACCATGTGATTGGACATTGGCGTATGGAATTTCCTTCCTGAGCTCGCCGACTCGGCTCCAGCGTCAGGGTGGAACTTGTTCACCTCCACATCGGCGCTGCTAGCTGCCGCGTAGTGCATTATGTCGCCTTTGCTGTCACGATGACGTCGGGTGAGTGCGCCACCACTGTTGCCGTTCGTCAGGCGTGCTCTTGATGCGCTTGCCGTTGATATGGCAGCTGCACTCGTTACTGGGCAATATGCTGCACTCGTGGTTACGCTCCTCGATGCCGCCCGGCCAGTTAAAGGCTGTGGTGGACCAACACTATTGCTTTTAGAAAGACGTGGCCTTGATGTGTCTGCCATTGGTATCGCAGCTGCACTCGATACTGCACCCGATACTGCGCTCACGGTTACGCTCCTTGCGCCTGCCCGGCCTGGTGGAGGCCGTGGTGGACAAACACCACCATTGTTATTCCTCAGCCCTGTCTTTGAGGTACTTATTGTTGGTATTACAGCTGCACTCGACACTGGACCCGATGTTGCACTCGATACTGCACTCGCCGGTGTGCTATTCGTTGCTGCCTGGCCAGGTGGAGGCAGTGGCGGACGGCGGGACGACGTGTCTGCCGACTCCGTGCCTACTGAACTGGTCTGGGCACTCTTGGTGCTGGTGGTGACAGCGCGCTTTTGCAGATAGCATGAGAAGCTGGGAACGGACGACAGCACTGCTCGACTGGGCGTTTGATCATCACTGCCCGCAGCAGCGGCAGCAGCGTCGCAAACGGACCCGGACTTGCGTGCTCGGCCACGGGACGCGGCACAGGTTGCCAAGGGATACGAGTTGCCATGGTGGGACATCGCTCGATGCGTACGCTCACGCCCGCCCCTCTTTGACGCAGCGGTGGCGCGGGAAATACGCACGGACTTGGCGTGATCATTTGCTCGTCGCGACGCCTTGTGCGATTCAAACACAGCGTAGGTGCAGGATGAGCTTGATGGTCTCCGTGTCAGACTGCCGCCGGACGAGCTATCGGAGCTGTTGGCCCGGCTGTTCAGCTGGAAGACCGCGTACTCGTGTGTGTTATCACTGTTCCCGTACTGGCTCTCGGCGCCCTCCTCCCCCTCCTCATGGTTGTCATGGTGATCAGGGTGATCCTGGTTGTCATGGTGTTCAGGGTTATCCTGGCTGTTATGGTGATCCTGGCAGTAGTGGTGCAAGTGCCCTTGCTGTTGTCCTGGTAAACTCTGCTGCTGCTGCTGCTGCTGTCGTTGCTGGGTTCTGTGACTGGGCAGTATTGCTGGCGGCGGCGGAGGAGTGGTTGCAGTGTGTGCGTAGCCATGTTCCCTGATCTTACCGTCTTGTTGCGGCTGTGATATGCTGTCTGAGCAGGTAGCAGATGCCAACGCTTTCCTGGTGAAATCCACGCCGGTCCTGCCCTCACCCCCAGTCCCTGCGATGCTATCCAGTGACATGTCCCGGGTCAACCTGCGCCAGGGGAGAAACCGGTCCTGGTGGGTTCCATCGCAACCGGGGAGGAATGATTCCTGGTTGCGGCGACGACGCTGGTGGAGGAAACACTCCTGCTGAGGAGCGCGAGCGTGGGAGAAACCGCTCCCGGCGGATACCATGCCGACGATTGAGTCACTCCTTGTTGTTCATGACACAAGTCGGTGAGACATTTCTTGCGCCCGTCACACTGGACGAGCTCTTTCTGGCAGCCATGCCACTGACGATGGATGTACTCGGAAGTGGTGTGACAGGCCTCAAGACTTCTTACAATCAACCGATTCCTTTGTATGGTGTTTATCTGCGCAGGTATGGCTACCAGATGGCCTGCACAGTTCAGCGCCCACCTCATTCTCGTAAAGCGGTGGGATGGAAGCGATGACGTCACTGCACTCCATGATGATGTCATTACACCGTGGCAATGACATCACACTACCCGGGGAGGAATGGCAGCAGCCCATGAGCTCGTCGACGGAGACTTGAGAGGTTGAGTAGAGCTGCGTCGTCAACAGAGAGTCTACGGATCCCATGGAGACGCAGCCATCCCTGGCGGTGATCCGTCTTCTCGGCGTCTGCCCGGCTGTCACATGACACGTTACATCATCGGTGAGGTCATCCTCCGGGGTTGCGTCATCAACCCAGTCGTTGCGCTTGGCTGCGGCGGACCTACCACCCCCACCACATGGGGAGGGACTTCGGAACGGGACGCATAGCTGGCCGCGAGTACTTTCCGGATGGTACGTGTGAGCTGGCGTCACCGAGTACCGCCGAGTACTCGTCACCCGAACTCATCATGTCCGGGCCGTGGTACAGGATTCTGCCGTCCTTGCAGTATTCGTAAGTCCCGTTCGTGCCGCCGTCAAGCATTTCTATAATGGACGCGGACGTCTGTCTGCTATTGTTATTGGCCGGGAGACCTGCGAGCTTACCGAGCTGCGGCGTGAGAACAACGGCACTGCACTGGACATCACGGAGCAAGTACTGCGTCTGCGGCGCATCGCCGCCGCCGCACTCTTCTTGTTGCCAGGGCTCGGCTAACACTGCTTATACCAGCAGGCTGTCCATGCTACTGACCGTCCGCACACGCCGCTGTTGCCATGGGGTCCTGAGTGCTGGCGGTCTCCTCGAAGCAACTCTCGTCGTCCGGGATGCACCCGGGCGGTGGCAGGAACTGTGTGGGTAGTGTGCTGCTGTCCATGCCCACAAAGACAAGATTCGTGAGCTGCTCCAGGCTGCGATGTATACGAGCCACGGCGTATAAAGCTGAGGACGGAGTGGGAGCGTGGCATCGCCTTGGTATGTACATCGCTGCACCGAGGCGATAATGATGACGGCGTTGACGGGGATGTAATGCGATCTGTATGTGCATGACACAGAGAGGGGGGGGGGGAAGAGAAGAGAGAGAGAGAGAGAGAGAGAGAGAGAGAGAGAGAGAGAATGCATGAGTGAGGACAGTGGTAGAACTGACAAAGGCAGGCATTACAGGGCGAGAACAAGGGAATGATGCATCACGTCAGAGTACCCGCTGTACCCGCATTGGTAAGGCAAGCATCCCCGGTATCCAATGTCCTGCGTGTCTACCTTGCTGCTGGCTACTGTCCTGCGTGTCTACCTTGCTGCTGGCTACTGTCCTGCGTGTCTACCTTGCTGCTGGCTACTGTCCTGCGTGTCTACCTGCTGCTGGCTTACATCACAAAGGTTGTGATAATAACCAGGTTTCGCTCCACGTAGTTACGTCTGAAAATAACGTAGGAACTGAACGCAAGAGGCACACAAAAGTGCAGTGTCGTGCAAGTTTATCGCATGAGCTGATTGTTTAGTAACTGGTGGTGTTAGTGGACATTATAGCGTAACTTGTAGTTCCTTGGTCCATTTTTCTTTGTATAAAATAGGGCTGTTTTGTTTTTACTCAGAGTTTCATGGCAAAACCAACCTCAGCAACAATGATACAGATCTATTTGTAGTTTACTTCCTTTTGTGTACCTCTTGCATGCTACTCTCTGCCCTTTACTGGCATTTGAGTACTATTGCAGGTAATGCGCCTCTAGGAACTGAACGTAATTTTCATACGTAAAAATCAGCGCTCTGGGTTCCGCTCTACGTGATTTCTGCACGACTGCTAAGCACGCCTTGTTGCTTTGGAGGCTGCATGCGCCCACGGCGTGCACCAAGAACCGAAACCGCGTTTTCAATTTTCTTATCCGCGTGGTGCGTACCTTGTGTTTCGTGCGGCTCGAACTTTGCCGTGGATAAATCCGGAAAAATGCGAAAATTATTTCAAAAAGCCTCACGCAAGACCCAACGTAGGAAAGAGCTTTGCTACGGAAATCCGTAGAGAGATTTATGTATGAAGGCTGCCCTCGCTCCCCGGAGCGTACGACACATACGGATTTTCATACGTAATTCCGTAGAGCCAGACATCTCTACTGTTAACAGACATCACGTCGGAGGAAAGTAGAGTACAAACCTGATATAAGCGGATGCTGCCCTTGGTGCAGCGGATAAGCGGATGCTGCCCTTGGTGCAGCGGATAAGCGGATGCTGCCCTTGGTGCAGCTGCCCTTGGTGCAGCGGGAACTGTCCTGACGATGACAGGATTTCGCTAGATCCATAGATTGGCTAGGGTACCCCGTAAGGAGACCACAGGTCTGTGGGGGACTGCCCTAGAGAAATATGAATACATATTAAGAGTAATTTCAAATTTGGACTTCACGAGAATTTCAATTATTAGGAAATTAGAGGTGACATGTTTTTTTTGTTTTTCTTTCTTTCGTATCTGGCTTGCAAGTGTTGAGTTCCGGAGAGAAAAGTGCAGCATGAGCATGTGTGCCTCTAATTTGCTAAATAATATCAAGAGTACATAACCAAGAGTGTGCAACTGCCTGCACAACCTCTATGCTGTGCTGCGACGGCAGAACTTCACATCACGTGACATGGTTCAAAAGGTTATGCTGGCAAACAGTGCAAAGTGACCACAAGAGAGTTGTACCCAAAGCTGGGCTGCGTACAACCCAGTATCTATCATGCACTAGAGTGCACGGGGTTCATCACGTGATGTGAAGTTCTGCCGTCGCAGACCCCATAGCTGGAGTTGCACACTCTTGGGTTATGTACTCTTGATAATATGAATAGTAATTAACGAATGTCTCAGTACTCTGTCAGTTTTGTGCCTAGTTGTTGCACTTTCTGACTGTATATAGTATCTAGTTACAGTGGTGGAGAGTTACTCTTAACTCGTTTCCATAATGTCCTTTTCCTTTCTACATATATTATTGGCTCAATACCTGAGTAATTAATAATAAAATAGCAATGAAAAATATCAATTGTGCACTCATAACCATGTATAAACAATTAAAATGAAACAATTCCAGAACGTTTTCGTGTGACCATCATCAGTGGTACATCGTCACATAGTAAGAATCACTAAAACAACCAGTTATATAGCTAGAGTAATATGAAAAGAAGCGTGAGAATGCAGCACAGCTAGCGGTTATGCATAACGCGTGTAGTGTGAACCTTTGCAGGGTATCTGAGAATGGTAGCAGTAGATGAATGTGCAGCTGTGAGTGCGTGTGAACAAAAAACTGGTGAGTGCGTATTATTTAAAAAGTGTGAGTGCTACAACATTTTCTTTTTGCTTGCATAGAACAGGGTCACGTGTGCGAATATATACAGCTTCCAACACCTGCAACTGCTTAAAGAAACGCGCGCGACAAATAACACTAAACCAGGAATCGTCAAACAACTTACGACAATCCGGACTGGACACCAAATGCTTGTAGATGGCAGACTTGCTCTTGTCGATGTCGAACCCCTCCTCGTCCGTATCACTCTCATCCTCCACTTCCTGTTCCTGCTCACCCTTGCTTTCTCCTGACCATCCTGTTCATCCCCATCATCATCCTCCATCTCCATCTCCTCATGCCATCGCTTCTTTCCCCTTGACGTGTTCACTGCTGCGCCCGTACTTTCTCCTGCCACTACTGGTTCCGCCTTCTCCATTTTTCTCAGTCGTGTCTCCGCTAGTCTCTGGCTTCTCCTCAGATTCGTTTTTCCTCCATTTTCATTTTGTTCTCCTGTGATCTTTCCGTTACCGCCGTCGGGTTTGTTCGCCCCCAATACGCTATATCCAAGTGGCTCTGCGGCATGATACAAACCGGTATTAGAGCATTATTGTAAACACAACGTTAAGGACACGTTTGAATTCGTTGAAATCCTTCGTGACAACCCTATTCCCGCCTACTGCCCATATGTGCTCTTTCGATGTTGTAAGCTTGTTTACAAACGTACCACTAGACGAGACAATAGATATCTGCGCGCGAAGACTATACCACAATGATGATGACATTGATCTTCCATGGTTACCGGAGACAGCATTTCGACGTTTGATGCTGATGGTGACGAGTGGCGTAGAGTTCTCGTTTGGTGATGTTATGTATAAGCAGACAGACGTGTGGCGATGGGGTCTCCGTTGGGCCCGGTACTGGCAAATGTCTTCGTTGGATATTGCGAATCGAGAATGGACAAAATAAAGTGGCCTCAGTTGTACGTTCGATTTGTGGACGACTCATTTACCTATTTCGAAACAAGACGTGACAGTGAAGCCTTTCTAGATGAGTTGAATGATGTCCACCCTGCATTACGCTTCACATGTGAACACGAGGATTGCAACAAATTGTCGTTTTTAGATGTACTCGTGGAAAAGACATGTGAGGGTGTTGTGACATCGGTGTATCGTAAGCCTACATTCACTGGTCAGTATATTATGTACGATTCATATTGCTCTTCGCATACAAGACCAATCTAGTCGAAACTTAGCTGACAGGGCAAGACGCATTTGCTCCGAGAGTAAACTGCAAGTAGAACTTGATTTCCTTCGCTCTGTCTTTCTTAAGAACGGATATCCAGGATCACTGTTAGCGAACTACTCACGAACAAGGCGCCCCGTAAGGAACTGACAATCGGCCCGGCTCCTTGTCGTGTCTTCCTGTGCCTGCCTTGGAAAGGCGCGGAGTCGACAAGGTCAGTCGTATTGTCAAGTCTATTGTCCAGAAGACGTACTATGCAGTGAATGTAGTAACTGTCTTCACCACGATACGTTCGTTCACGGTGTTGAAGGACGTCCTGCCGACCCATCATTTGAGTCACCTCATTTATCATTTTGAATGCCGACAGTGCGGTAGTCGGTATGTTGGCAGGACGCCTTCAACACTTGTCCGAACGTATCAAACAACACGTCCCATTGTCCTTGTTGTCAAAAGCGGCCAGGGCAGGCAGGCCAAAGCGTGGGAGGCCACGAAAACACCCGTTGCCTACTACTACCCTGTCAGTATTACAACACAACCAGAAACGGATACAACACCGGACTCAACAGTAGCGCAACACACGAATCTGGTGTCACTCTTGACGACAACAACACGGCATGGAGACCACCGGACGATCGTTCGTTAACAAACCTGACAGGCGGTAACGGAAAGATCACCAGGAGATTCGGGGGAACAAAAATGAAAATGGAGGAAAAACGAATCTGAGGAGAAGCCAGGACTAGCGGAGACACGACTGAGAAAAATGGAGAAGGCGGAACCAGTAGTGGCAGGTGAAAGTACGGGCGCAGCAGTGAACACGTCAAGGGGAAAGAAGCGATGGCATGAGGAGATGGAGATGGAGGGATGGATGATGGGGATGAACAGGATGGTCAGGAGGAAAGCAAGGGTGAGCAGGAACAGGAAGTGGAGGATGAGAGTGATACGGACGAGGAGGGGTTCGACATCGACAAGAGCAAGTCTGCCATCTACAAGCATTTGGTGTCCAGTCCGGATTGTCGTAAGTTGTTTGACGATTCCTGGTTTAGTGTTATTTGTCGCGCGCGTTTCTTTAAGCAGTTGCAGGTGTTGGAAGCTGTATATATTCGCACACGTGACCCTGTTCTATGCAAGCAAAAAGAAAATGTTGTAGCACTCACACTTTTTAAATAATACGCACTCACCAGTTTTTGTTCACACGCACTCACAGCTGCCACATTCATCTACTGCTACCATTCTCAGATACACCTGCAAAGGTTCACACTACACGCGTTATGCATAACCGCTAGCTGTGCTGCATTCTCACGCTTCTTTTCATATTACTCTAGCTATATAACTGGTTGTTTTAGTGATTCTTACTATGTGACGATGTTCCACTGATGATGGTCACACGAAAACGTTCTGGAATTGTTTCATTTTTAATTGTTTATACATGGTTATGAGTGCACAATTGATATTTTCATTGCTATTTTACGACTGTTGTCTCCTCGTCGGTTATTTAATTAATAATAATAATAATAATTATAATAAAGATTCTAAAGAAAAAAGGACAAAGAAATAATAATAATCCAGGATGCACATCCGATCCACTGCACTTTGGCACATGAATTTGCACATGAATTTTATTTCCCATGAATACATGATTCCACTCAGCACTGTGACTGGTAAACACAGACTCTACTATGTATCTACAAAACACAGATTCTACTGAGTACCAACACCACACGGACTCTACTGAGCACCAACACAACACAGACTCCACTATGTACCACACACACAGATCCACTATGTACCAACACCACACAGACTCCACTATGTACCAACACCACACAGACTCCCACTATGTACCAACACCACATGGACTCTACTGAGCACCAACACAACACAGAACAATATAGCTACGTGCACGCATATGAGAAGAAACTCTACGAAAGGTCTCGTCGACTTTACACGTGGCTGCATCATGATGAACGTGTGCTGACATTGGAAATTAACAGATTTAGGAAAGTTGTCTGTTGCAGCTATGCTTGATACACATGTGCCGCTGTGATGAGCAAATCATCGTGTCCGTTCCCAAAGGGAACTCACGACGGCCGCTAACACCCGGTAAAACCCTAGCAGCAGATGTAACACCTAACGGTGGGGGGGGGGGGGGGGGGGGAGTGGATAAGTCTCACAACCACTGGCACAAGTGCCGAGAAAGACCCCATTAGCCGCATCCATGTACCCCTTGTGCCCGGCCACAAGTTCCCAGTTGACTGTGGGTAGCAGCACGGCTGGAAAAAACGCTCCCGTGCAGGACTTGAGCCAGGTACCTCTCGTATCTCAATCATGGTCTTTGACCAACGGTACGGTGCAGATGTGATGTACAAGTTGTTTTCACTCTTGATCACTGCCTACAGATGTACAGATGTACAGAATGTTGCTTCAGTGAGACATGGTCCCTCAAAAAAAACTTATATCAATACATGTTTCCAAGATCATAGGGTCATTAAGCTCTGCACATTTCATTAAAATCAATACAACTGGCAACCTCCCCCCCCCCCCCCCACACCACACACACACACACACACACACACACACACACACACACACACACACACACACACACACACACACACACACACACACACACACACACACACCACACACACACACACACACACACACACACACACACACACACACACACACACACACACAACACACACACACACACACACACACACACACACACACACACACACACACACACACACACACACACACACACACACACACACACACACACACACACACACACACACACACACACACACACACACACACACACACACACACACACACACACACACACACACACACACACACACACACACACACACACACACACACACACATAGACAAACTCATATCCATGTACACATGAACCCGCTCAAAGACAAACACGCACACACACACACACGCACGCACACACACACACACACACGCAAACATACACACCCATACGCACACACACTCACCATTCCTGGCTTGAAGGCTGGCATGCCCGATGAGTGCGTTGCGGTACAAAAGTACTGTCATAGCAACCAAAATGGTGCCCACCGCCAGCAATGTGATTGCGGCCGCGATGATTACATCATCGTTGTCACTCTTTGCTGGGTTTGCTGAGAGAGAGAGAGAGAGAGAGAGAGAGAGAGAGAGAGAGAGAGAGAAATAGAGACAGAGAGAGACAGAGAGAGAGACAGAGAGAGAAAGAGAGAGAGACAGAGACAGAGAGAAAGAGAGACACAGAGAGAGACGATGGCTATGGTCCTTATGCACGTTGTACAGACGTACGAAGTTCTGTGCCAGGGCCGTAGGTGTGTACATACCTGGTTGGGTGTACATTGTGCGCTGTACATGCGCGGTTTGACCCATTTAGCCTCATATTTCGTGGCAAACAATTGCTTTTCCAGCTTTTTCACTTTCGGATTGAACTAACGACTAGCTAGATCTCTGCCGGAAAAAGGTTTCGTATGAAATGCCTTCAGGGCCCATTTCATAGTGAAAATAGCAGTAAACACAATAGGGTCCTGCACATTCAACATCCAACCGGGTCTACGGGATTCTACAAGAGTCTACGAGATTCTACGGGATTTCGTGCATCCGTACAACGTGCATAAGACCTATTGTTGTGATGAAGGCCAAGGTCTTCACAATGGCTATGGGCGTGATAATGCATACAACAAGAACACGAGAACAAACACTAGTCAACGCCGTCTTCTATCAGCGTTCACAGGCGTCTGCTTTTCTCAAAAATGGCGTCGAAGTCACACGGATAGCTTTGCCAAGTCATGGCCTTGGGAATGAGTCCGTGTCGATGTCCTTTTCGTCACATGTTGAGTAAATTGCACCGCAGCTCAAAGAAACTATTTGGTCACAAAACGAATTGGGACCCCGGCATGCCGCTCGTCAACATTAACAACACTTTCATTTCGACATGTCCTCTCTGACTCCATTATCGATACGAGGAAGAACTCGTTTGTTGTAAACCAGACATACCTGTGCATGACTATCAACGTGAGTGAGTTGAGTGAGTTGCCATTTTTCATGCTTTCTCGCGGAATATTTCTTCGAGTTCACAGTGAGTTTTTCCAGGCAGCGCTCGAGTGCTCATACGGTAAGACGGCAAACTCCCCAGGCGATCGCCAGGAGTGCTAATCTTTTTGAAACTGACTGTAGGAACCCACGTCCGGCTCACTCCGAACCTGCACCCATCGCACTGCATGTACAGCACTGATCAATGAAATCCAGTCATGGCAAGTCGCTCAAGCATGCGCCGGGCGTTGCACAGCCCTAGACCTGCGAACATCGGGCTGCGAAATGATGCAAGGCGCAAACTCGAGTGCCGCGACTGGATTTCATTGAGCAGCACCATAGCACTCACCTCCTCTATCATGCAGTATTCTGTTCCCGAGGTTCGTGGTTTCTCGTAAAAAAAATGAAAAAATAAAAAAGCTCACCTGCCGTGTACAAGACCATTGCGTGTCTGCTGGTTGTATTACTTGAGAGTCTATTACGGAACACACAGTACACAGTCAGGTTAACGTAAGACGATCCGATGTCGGTGAGCTTCAGCGTGCTCTTGGTCGTGGCGCCGTCCGGATGCTCGCTGGTAACCGTGCCGATATCGGTTCCGTCACCGTGGAACGCGCGTTCGATCTTCTCCAGCGAGTAGCGCCAGGCGACGGTCGGCAGCGGATTGCCCGCGGCGGCACACGTCAAGCTTGTGTTGTCGTGGCGATACGTATACGCCGGATTGAGATCAGTCACGATGTCTGGTCCATCTGAGAACAGAAATAATTGCATTGAGAGTTTTTCGTTAGTTTTAGGAATTGTGAAAGGGCGTTGACAGCCAGTACCAGGTCCGGAATAAGAGATCTTTGGTATTCCCGTGCACACACAGACATACACGCACGCACACGCATGCGCATGCGCAAACACACACACACACACCCGCAATCCAACGCACCGGTACCCTGTCCAGCAGCAGACGCAGCAACAATAGGGATGTTTAGTCGCACGTAACGGATACGGGAACGTGGGTGATACACGTAAAGTTCATGCAATGGACCCACGTTCGCAATGTTGTGTTTAGTCACACGGATTCAAAACTTGCGAAAACAACAAAAGTATACATGTTATGTCGGGACACCAACACCTCGGATAACGGTTCGGGAAGAAACGAAAGCACTTCGAAGTGAGCTTGGTTTGTGTTTGTGTCGACGATGGGTTGGTCGGCTCTGAATGTGTTGTGACTCGGAGGGCTTTCGAGACGAACCATCAGGTATCATGAGCTTTATGATTTGCAGCACGTCTATTTTATCTGATGCAGTGAATGGGATTTTCGGTCTTTGACCACGTTGCTGGTGAGCTGATCTACTCACCTCCCACTGCTTTAGGAGCTGTATCTGCGCCTTAGATCTTTGAAGGGTGGTGGTGTTCCTACGGATGCGGAAAACTCAGCCTCTAGCCGAGTCTGATGCGAGCCGTGACATTTTTTATTTATTTTTATTTTATCTGAATCCAGGAGAATGAAGTTGAAGACACCACTGCAGCTGTACTTATGGTTGATAAATATGGTGGTAAAGACACACCTGGCAATATGGCGGTAAGCACACGCCTGCCCACACACGCTCTCTAAGCTGCAAAGTTCTGGCACAGAGCTCTCCTTCTCACCGCCACCACCATCAGTTCGCGCCTGGTGCCTCGTCGATGCATGGTTGGCGGTATCCGACATAGCAGGTATCACCATCTTTCCCTTTCCCTGTGAGCCCTCACACGGACTAAAGAATGACAAGAAAGACTTCAAAAAAGCAAAGTTTTCATGCGACAACAAACAAAAGCAAGGAAGCGAAAGGACCAAAGACGAAGCTTGGAGCTCATCGAATATTTTGATTTCGTGCTTCGAAAACTGCTTCAGCTGAGCACCCTCACAGCTTGCACAATGCACTCCTTTCTGATTTTCACTCGCGTTCTGGCGGAACGTGGGCGAGCCTCCATACACGTCATGCAGTGAATCAGAGAACGTCTGTCCGTGTGCCACTGAGCATCGCGTGGTACACACACGTAAAGTACACACGGATTACGTGGGATTAAACCTCCCTAATGGCAAGAAAAAACAGCTTACCTATACAATACTACATTAATGCCAGTACCTACACAGGACACTGATGATACTAAAAGTCGACAAATTTTCGACCTTTAGCAAACTTCACTTCTCAACTTTAAAACGACCTCTTCACTGCGATTCAAACCAAATTAACATTACACCAAATTTTCGGGCCTGGCTCATCATCAGAGTAATCGCAGTGAAGAGACCGTTTTAGGAGTTGAGAAGTGAACTTTGCTATTTGTGTAAATGGCTGCGTTGGAGATTGTGGACAATTAGAAAATTTTTCGACCCATTCAAATTTCGGCCTCTATTAGGCTGCGTTTACACGACAACGATTGAAAACGATTTGCGTTTACACGACAACGAAGTAGGACCTAAACAGAACGAAATCGTTGCGTTTACTACTATCGTTTACACGACAACGCCCGAAAACGATACCTAAACGGAACGAAATGGAAACGCACTTCAAAGTGTTTTGAAACGTTTTAAAAACGTTTTCGTTCTCGTGTAAACGGTGAAAACAGTGAAAACGATTGGAAACAGAGCGCGGTCATGGAAACCATTCCGCGCGGGACTATATTTTGCGGGAAATACCTGACCTTTGCGACCACCAGCACGTACCATGTACCAACTCCAACTAACGTGTTACTTCCCGCCCTTTCGCCAAGCCAGCACGTGCTAACTCCAGCCTGATAGCCCGTTTTCCGTTTTCGCGTAAATGGTTCAAAACGATTTGCCGTACTCGTGTAAACGGTTTGAAAACGATTCGAGGCTAGCCCGTTTTCGTTCCGTTTCGTTTCGTCTCCGTGTAAACGCAGCCTAAAACACATTTCGGCTGCAACGACTTTTCGGTCTGTACTGCTGCTGCCTGACTGTCACACTCACTGAAGCATGCAAAACAAAATTTCGGCCAAATATGATCAGGCTGAAAATAGCCGAAAATAAATATGCGCCGAATAATTGTTGACTTTAATACAGTGGTACTTACGCCCAATACAACATTGATGCTAGCACTTACACAATACTACCAAGAGTATATAAGCCCCCAAGAGTGCGCAACTCTGCATATGGGATCTCCAACGGCGAAAACTTACATCACGTGTCTCAGGTACGTTTTGTAACTAAGGATAGCATGCGCGCAATCCGAAAATCAACCACGATTATGCTGGCGAGTTGCATACGCGCAGTGAGTTTCTGCCGGGGTGCGCTTTTATGATTACTCCGCTACTCGCTAAAAATGGGCAGGAAACGTATAATTGTGACACTGCACCACGTGATATGAGTTTTCGCCGGCGGCGTACCCCATAGAAAGGGTATCAGGAGTTGCACACTCTGGGGGGGGGGGGTTATACTCTTGATGCTACATTGATGCTAGAACTTACACAACACATTGATGATGGTGGCAGTGCTGGCATTATTCATTCCATCACCAGCACCAGCACCGCTGTCAAGACGATCGGTAGTGCTAAGGTCCAGGTTACCCACGGCAACACAGTCATACTGGCCAGCCATATGCCTGGTCACACTGTGCAGTGTTACTGTTGATGTGATGGACATGTGGTGTGATGTGCTGTCGAGTACGGTGTGTATGCTGATGTTCCTACTGGGCTGTAGAGGTGTACCGGTGTTAGATAGCCAGGTGATGTTCATTGGAAAACTACTGCTGTAACTGCAGATCAGTGTGGTGGTGTGTCCTTCCAGCACGGTCTGATGGGGACTGATGAAGGTGTTACTCACCGGGGCTGCACAGGAAATAGAGAGAGGGAGAGAGAGAGGGAGAGAGAGAGGGAGAGAGAGAGAGAGAGAGAGAGGGGGGGGGGAGGGAGAGGGAGAGAGAAAACGGTATCTTCACTGCGATTTCAAACGAGAGAGCTTGGAAGCTCAGGGCCCTACGCTATGCTCTTTTGCTTAGCTCGTCATGCATGTTATCAGAACTGATGGAAATGTTTTTTCCATTGATTGGCTACATCATTGTATTGCAGAAAGTTTCCATCTGTTCGAATAACATGCATGATGAGCTAGGCAAAATAAATATAGCGTAGGGCCCTGAGTGAAATAAATAAACTTTCTCTTTGCATTGGAGGTTATACGACACCGTCTACCACCTTGATGACCTAGGCAAAAAAAGCATAGGGATGTTATAACATTTTCATTTTCTCCTATTTTTTCAAGACATAACCTTGGATTCGAATCCGCACTGCATGCATTCCCCCGATACACTTCGCATACATACTCATTCTTCCAAGTTGCTTCACGTTATGATCTCGCATTTGAAAGCTCTATTTGAATATTGTGGCCTGCTGTCTTTGATGGCACGGTACCGGACAGGTACGGGATAGCGCCAGGCATGCCGACGACACAAACACACAAACACGGAATTACAGCTGTGTGGACCCTGGCTAGCGCCAGACGTTACTGAAGTAACGTCTTTTGCATAGCTACGGGAATTGAAAATTTCATTACATCAAGCCGATTCAAGGGTAATTTCCCTGGTGATGGACCAGGCCAAAAATTTGGTGTGATGTAAATCTCTGGTAAAACTACTCCACTGCACGGTATCCGAAAAGATGTCGACTTCAAACCCGGGTTCGAAAAAAAAAGTTCGACGAGATCCGTGGTCTAAGCAACTTGTGATTGCAATCATGGCTTTGATCTACTGACCTCAAACCCAGCCCAGACAAGAGATAGCATGCAGGTGTGTGTATAAACCGGCCCAACGCCAAGAACGGCAGCAAGGGGCAGGCTGGGAGCGAGACCCATATCGTTTAGCTTTGCAGTCGCCCGTGTCGTGTCCCCGTCTCCCACGCTGCCCTGGCTCGGTGGCTGTATGGCTGCCCTGGCTCGGTGGCTGTGTGGCTCGCTGGCTGTATGTATGTCATGAAGACAAGCATGGGGCCGCCACATGCCCTCCATGGGTACTATCAATACTCTAACTTCACTAATTTTCGGTGTACATTGTACCTTTTTTTCTTTCTTCAGTACATTCGGCGCATCTGTATCCTACCTAAAATTTCAATACACCGAACAAACACTAACACACATAATCCAATAGGGAACTGCTTCTCTGTACCGAAAATTTCTGTTCACCTAACCTGGCCTTTTGCCCTCATACCGAAAATATTGAGCAGCGAAAGTTTCTGAAATTGGAATAGTTTAAATGAGTGTCCATGAGTGTCCATGAGTGTCCATGAGTGTCCATGAGTGTCCATCGGTGAAACTATCAATCTACATAGTTCAGATCTTTTAAAAAGCAACACTCTTCTCAATGTAGTCAAAAGGAAAACACACACGCACACACTCGTACACACACACACAGTGACACGCACATACATGTACACACACACATACCCCCCCCCCCCCCCACACACACACAGACCCCCCTCCCCCCCCCCCCCCCCTCCCACACACACAGAGTCACACAGAGTCACACACAGTCACACAGAGTCACACACAGTCACACACATCCACATCAAAGCAGCTAACTACATGCACAGTAACCATACCTAGAACAGTGAGCTGGACCAGCGCTACAGCGTGACTAGGCACGACGGTATCAGCCAAACTACACCAATATAGTCCTGCATCGGTGCGCCGTAGCACGGATATCGTCAAGTTGGAATGAACACGGCGCTCCTCGGCAAGTACATGATACGTCACGCGAATGCGACCGCCGGCAATGGCGTCCCGATAGCCCGGCGAAGTGCTGTTCCAAGTCACGTACTGTGCTTGATCAGTGTCCTCCACCAGGCAGTGTAGCTGAACCGTGTCTCCGTGCCATCGCTGGATGTGAGGTGCTTCCTCGGCTCTGCCGCTAGCTGTGGATACTAGAGAGAGTGTGTGTGGTAGAGAGAGAGAGAGAGAGAGAGAGAGAGAGAGAGAGAGAGAGAGAGAGAGAGAGAGAGAGAGAGGGAGAGAGAGAGAGAGAGAAAGAGAGAGAGAGAGAGAGAGAGAGAGAGAGAGAGAGAGAGAGAGAGAGAGAGAGAGAGTAAGTTACAAGACAGGTAAGTCTAACAAATGAGGACTGAGACCTCTACAACAGGGTTTTTACGCCTGAAAGCAGGTGCATGATTTAACAAGCAGGTTGTCAGTTTAGATTTTATGCGCAGATGGAGAAAAAGCGCAGAATTTTTGTAATGAGATGAAAAGCAGAAATAATAAGAAATAATAAGAAAAGATTAAATGAAAGCCTGCTCACAACCCCGCCCAGCCTTGCGAACTGGGTATGGTGGATTAAGAACCCGGTTCAACGCTCGAGGGAGAGAGAGAGAGAGAGAGAGAGAGAGAGAGAGAGAGAGAGAGAGAGAGAGAGAGAGAGAGAGAGAGAGAGAGAGAGAGAGAGAGGAGAGAGAGAGAGAGAGAGAGAGAGAGAGAGAGAGGAGGGAGGGAGGGAGGGAGGGAGGGAGGGAGGGAGGGAGGGAGGGAGGGAGGGAGGGAGGGAGGGAGGGAGGGAGGGAGGGAGAGAGAGAGAGATAGAGAGATAGAGAGAGAGATAGGTAGATAGATAGATAGATAGAGAGAGAGAGAGAGAAGGAGAGAAGGAGAGGGAGAAACTTTGAATGATGTTACACATGTATGCGTGCACACACACACACACACACACACACACACACACACACACACACACACACACATGCACACACATATATACACACTCACGCACACACATACACATACACACCCGCACACCCGCACACACACACACACACAAACACACGCACATGCACGCACGCACGCACTCACACACACACACACACAGTCCAAAGTGGGGCTGTGATATGGGACTGACTAAGTCGCTTATCTGATTGAACAAATCACTGCCAATACAATTTATTGCATTCCCAACTCATCACAACCACGCACTCTTCAGCCGAACCATACAGACACCAGCAAGGACACTTCCGTTGAGAGATAAAATTGTTCCACGCCTCTAGACAGCTGTTTTGCTCCCTGTTGGAGCTCATCAGTAGAGGATGATAATGATGATAATCGTGGAATGATCATTCTTATACACCAGAAATGGCGCAAGTGCGAATACATTAAATCAAATCATCAACAGTCTGGCACACAGCCTACCTTCTTTATTGGCCGTCGTCTGCAGTATTGTTCTCAAGGAGACCAACATTGTCATGGCAGCAATATGGCCGCCAGTCTGTAGGGAGAACAAGAGGCCGAGTGAGAGATGGAGAGAGAGAGAGAGTGAGAGAGGTTGATTGTCACTCAGTGTATCAGTTCTTCCAGTTGCTCTTACTGTATATAATCTTCACGATGGCCTGTGGCCCACAAGAGATGATAGAATGAGGCTCACGATGGCCTGTGGCCCACAAGAGATGATAGAGTGAGGGGCCGTTTACATGAGAAAAATAAGCCCGGGCTTATTCAACCCTAGGCGTACGATAAGCCCGCCTTGATCAGTCACCCAGTCATTTTAGAGCGCGCGTTTACATGGTCAGGCGGGCTTATTCAGCTCGCCCCGAGCTGAACTAGCCCTACCCTTGACCCCCGAGCTTATCCAACCCCCAGGGCTTATTTTGTCATGTAAACGGTCAAGAAGGGCTTATAAGCGAGTTTTTCCGTATTTTTCGATTTTGCCTCGTGAACCTGAGAGAATGTGGCCGTGGACAGTGCGTCTCTTTTATTTGTTTCTTGGTATGTTTTCTTCTGGTTTTTGTCCAGTGGAAGGTCCTAGCCCATCTTTCACCTTCTCGAAAAATAAGTGACAATTGGAAAGGCAGTAGAAACCTGAGCCGGCATTTCTTGATCCAAATTTCATCAGACACGAATATTTACCACTGCGTTCATGTGCGATTTGAAAAATAATGCGCGCAGAACTCGCAGTCACTCACCTGAGCTCAGCCCCGTACAACCGTCATGTAAACGGTTGAAAAATAAGCCCGAGGCGAATAAGCCCGGGCTTATTTTC
Organism: Sycon ciliatum; assembly: GCF_964019385.1. NCBI lineage: Eukaryota > Metazoa > Porifera > Calcarea > Leucosolenida > Sycettidae > Sycon > Sycon ciliatum. The sequence continues at coordinate 47,612,690 of NC_088644.1, forward strand.
CTCATGTAAACGGCCCCTGAGGCTCACGGCTCATGGAGGGTTTGGAATGCTTGATTAACCCGTTAAAGAGATACAGGTCATGGCACCCAGGCTGTACACTCATTATTTGACATTGAAAAAGACGTATACATTCTCAGCGCCTGGTGGTCATTTTCCATAACTAGCACCGTCATGTGGCGTATAAAAGCAGGTGCTTACGGTCGTATATGCCGAAGTTCTAACCATGCCACTATTAATGGTATGCTTCTATTCAAAACATCATCATTCTACACTGTGCAGTGCATACTGCTACGCATGTACTGTGCACGTACTTGCACGTGTATTTTGTAGAAATCGGCTTCTATTCAAATCGTGCTTCTGCATCACGGTGCGCTTCGAAAAACCGGCTTCTATTCCAGTCATGCTTCTATACAGGTCATGCTTCTATACAGGTCATGCTTCTATTCAGGTCATGCTTTTATACAGGTCATGCTTTTATACAGGTCATGCTTTTATACAGGTCATGCTTCTATACAGGTCATGCTTCTATACAGATCATGCTTCTATGCAGGTCATGTTTCTCTGCAGGTCATGCTTCTATACGCGACACTACAGTAGATTGGCCACAACCAGCTAAAACATGTCTCCAAGTGAACATTTGCAAATTTTGGAAAACAGTTTTTGAGACCTTACTTGACATCTTGAAGGCGGTACAGGCCACCAAAGTAGTCTCAAAGTGCCGCAAACATAACTTTCAAAATATAATTATACTTTGAAATAGAAAATGGAAGTTTTCGCACAGTCTGACACACAGACAAACTTAGTGGCTTTTGTGGAGGAGCACAATACAAAGGAACTGGAGGTGATGACACAGCCTTGAGCATGTCAACGACATCAGTTCCAAGTCATGGACCAAGTTCTTCCGGGAAAGCACCACGATGCTGTGGGCAGCGTTGCACTTGCATACTCTTTCGATTCTGGCAGTAACACGTTTGATCGTCACCTGCGCTTGCCAGACTGCGTCAGACGACTCATGAGAGCATGTAACGTCGTAAGGCAGTTCGTCGCCTAATGTACTCGCCTAACACAGCTTCTGCCTCTTCGCTACTGGGGACGGCAGGGGCGATTCAGTTTCGCTGTCGACATCAACACCACTGAGATCCCAACAAATTGTCATCGTCGCTCTGCAGACCCGCCGCCACGGACTTGCTGACACCTGACCAAACCTGCGCCATGCACAGCGATCGTCTGGCCCTGTGAGCTGCTCTACTGTCACTAGATACAAACATTGTCAGTCTTTGCTCGCCAGCTACTTGAACTAGACCGCCAAACAAGTGTTCGAACAAAATTTGAGAAGATGATCGCCACCGGTTCATGAATGAAGCGCAGTGTGAACGCGCTCGACAAAACATTTTTTATTTCGTCATTTCTCAACTTTTTTTTACGAAAACCCAAAGACATGTTATAGCTGATTGCGGCCCATATATACGTCTTTAGGGCTGAATGAGTTAAAGAAATTGTATGATTAGCAGGGGGAAAGCTGTAGTCCATTCAGAAAAAGATGAGCGCTGGCTCTGGAGAGCTCCCGTATTTGGCGATTTTTGGTACACTGTGCAGTGCCGCGAGATTTGAAACTTGAAAAAGGGTAAAAAAAAGGTACCCCAACTGGGGCTCGAACCGCAAATGTACAGTTATGCAAGTGGAGTGAACGGCCTGGATTTTCATGGTTTTCCCCAATTCAGTGCTTTGGGGGAAAACCTGGCCGAAATTCTATTCTATTCTCGTTATGGCTTGCTCTTTGGAGAAATAGACTTCAAAAACACAATTGGAAGAGCATTCCATGGGGATTGCCAAAAAATAGTGGGGCAAAAACTCAAAATTTGACCCGTTTATGGCCAAAAGCTAGGGTATCATCTTTTTCTCAATGGACTGTAGACGTACGGGTGAGTGTGTGTGTGTGTGTGTGGGGGGGGGGGGTAAGCTAGACGTACGGGTGAGTGGGGAGTGGGGGGGGGGGGGGAGCTAGACGTACGGGTGAGCGTGGCTCGTGCACGAGTAGATTAAGATAAGCAGCAGGGATGAGATCTGTTACGTGAACAAAATAAAATTGATGATTGAATATCGCGCAACGTTGATGGGAGGCAATTGAAATAATGAAGAGAGAGATATATACAGAGGGGAACCAGGCAGCGGCCGGTTCTCGCAGTTGGCAAATGCCAGGAGGGGTGTGTGTGCCGAGAGCTATAGTCTGTATTGACGTGACTAGGGGTTGTGAGCATCATGATACGAGGCGGGGTGTAATTGTGGTGGACGGAGTGAGCCAACGCTGTGCGTTTAACTTTGAAGCGGGAGGGTGAGGATTGCGGTGAGGGGTGAGAAGACAGTGCAAGCATACTCAAGAATAGGGTGAATCATGTTCCTTCCCCTGCCACTACGCAATCCCTTAAACACTTCTGCTCTGTCCTCCGTCTATCTATCTTACATTCACCCTATTCTTGAGTATGCTTGCACTGTCCTCTCACCCCTCCCCGTAATCCTAGCAGCAGAACATTGCTAGTTTCGTCGCCTTACCTGACTTTGAAATAGTCTCATTGTGTGGGCAGGACGACGGCGAACGCAGCCGCTCGCTCACAGCTCCACTGATGCACACGTCCACAGTCTGAGCAGAAACGAAACAAAATTGAACAAATGCAGCCACATGTATTAACCTCATGCATCTGTACATCCACCTTAGGGGCGATCCAAGGTTACGGGTAGTATTTTCAGAACGAAACGTTTTCGCTTGGCAGTGGCTGGATTTTAGGAGTTTCCTTTTGAAAATAATTGTTGAATGCAGATTGAGAGTGCAGTTACTTCAGGGTGAAGAACATTGACATCAATGTTTTATCGAGATTTGTTTTTACCTGCAGGAAAGGTAGATGGGTGGGTGGGTAGGGGCTGAACATACTAAAACTTTGCGTAGCCCCAGACGGCCCCTTATGCATCTTCAATAGGATAGGGATGAAACTGTTACACTTTTAGACTATCCAATACTAGTAACCTAAACCTTTATCGGGTTCTTGTAAAATTGATCCTGCGGAGAAAAGAATTTTTTCTCGCACATCGGGCGATCTACAATCACACATGTATACTGTAGTGTGGCGTATAAAAGCATGACCATATATAGAAGCATGACCTGTATAGAAGCATGACCTGTATAGAAGCATGACCTGTATAGAAGCATGACCTGTATAGAAGCATGACCTGTATAGAAGCATGACCTGTATAGAAGCATGACCTGTATAGAAGCATGACCTGTATAGAAGCATGACCTGTATAAAAGCATGACCTGTATAGAAGCATGACCTGTATAAAAGCATGACCTGTATAGAAGCATGACCTGTATAAAAGCATGACCTGTATAAAAGCATGACCTGTATAAAAGCATGACCTGTATAAAAGCATGACCTGTATAGAAGCATGACTCGAATAAAAGCCGAGTTTGCGCATCGTAACACAGAAGCATGGTTTGAATAGAAGCCGCTCCCTGCAAAGACTAGGTACATGTGCGAGTACATGCGTGGCAGTATGCACTGCACAGTGCAGAGGATGATGTTGACGTAGAAGCATGGTTTGAATAAAAGCATGTTTTGAATAAAAGCATGTTTTGAATAGAAGCATGTTTTGAATAGAAGCATGTTTTGAATAGAAGCATGTTTTGAATAGAAGCATGGTTTGAGCTGTGTCTTATACGGCCGTAAGCACCTGCTTTTATACACGACATTACGGTAATCATGTGTACTGTATGCATAATCAAGAAATGGAAACTTTCGAATAATCGATTTGTTAGCTTGTAACGATTTCCATTTCGAGTATTCGGTACAATCGTTTCACCCCTAATCCTCATGCAGTGATTCTATCTGCATCCAAGATAATACTCCCGACGCAGTAGAATTGCGTGCCGAAGAACATGGAGCCCAAGAATGCTCAGCCTGAAAATAGTAAGAACGCTACAATGCAAAGTTTAACAACAGCAGGGAAGGGAGAAGGAGGGGGGGGGTACACGGTTGCACCTCATGAACCTGGACCCAAAGTACAAAGTTGCACCCTGGACCAGTTCCTGCACCCTGGACCAGTTCCTGTACCCTGGACCAGTTCCTGTACCCTGGACCAGTTCCTGTACCCTGGACCAGTTCCTGCACCCTGGGCCAGTTCCTGCACCCTGGACCAGTTCCTGTACCCTGGACCAGTTCCTGCACCCTGGGCCAGTTCCTGCACCCTGGACCAGTTCCTGTACCCTGGACCAGTTCCTGCACCCTGGACCAGTTCCTGTGCCCTGGACCAGTTCCTGCACCCTGGACCAGTTCCTGTACCCTGGACCAGTTCCTGTACCCTGGGCCAGTTCCTGCACCCTGGACCAGTTCCTGTACCCTGGACCAGTTCCTGTACCCTGGACCAGTTCCTGCACCCTGGACCAGTTTCTGTACCTGGACCAGTTCCTGTACCCTGGACCAGTTCCTGTACCCTGGGCCAGTTCCTGTACCCTGGGCCAGTTCCTGCACCCTGGACCAGTTCCTGTACCCTGGGCCAGTTCCTGCACCCTGGACCAGTTCCTGTACCCTGGACCAGTTCCTGTACCCTGGACCAGTTCCTGCAACCTGGACTAGTTCCTGTACCCTGGACCAGTTCCTGTACCCTGGGCCAGTTCCTGCACCCTGGACCAGTTCCTGTACCCTGGACCAGTTCCTGTACCCTGGACCAGTTCCTGTACCCTGGGCCAGTTCCTGCACCCTGGACCACTTCCTGCATCCTGGACCAGTTCCTGCAACCTGGACCAGTTCCTGTACCCTGGACCAGTTCCTGTACCCTGGCCCAGTTCCTGCACCCTGGACCAGTTCCTGTACCCTGGACCAGTTCCTGCACCCTGGACCAGTTCCCGTACCCTGGACCAGTTCCTGTACCCTGGACCAGTTCCTGCAACCTGGACTAGTTCCTGTACCCTGGACCAGTTCCTGTACCCTGGGCCAGTTCCTGCACCCTGGACCAGTTCCTGTACCCTGGGCCAGTTCCTGCACCCTGGATCAGTTCCTGTACCCTGGACCAGTTCCTGTACCCTGGACCAGGTCCTGTACCCTGGACCAGTTCCTGCACCCTGGACCAGTTCCTGTACCCTGGACCAGTTCCTGTACCCTGGACCAGTTCCTGCTACCTGGACCAGTTCCTGCAACTTGGGCTACAGTCCATTCACAGGGCCGGCGCCACTGGTACGGCCGGCACGGCCATGGCCGTACCAACTTCCCAAAAAGTCGGTCCATGTGGAACGTCCAAAACCGGGGGAAAAAGTTTCGATGTATGATTTTGTACAGGGAGTCGCCCAGAGTGCAGGATTTGCCGTCTAAATTCCAAGAAATTCTGGGGGACGACCCCCAGACCCCCCAAAGATGGCCCTTCGGCCGCACCACTCCGCGGAAGCCGCCTCCTGCCCTGATTCAGAAAAAGATGGGCTCTGGCGAGCTCCCGTATTTGGTGATTTTTCGTGATTTCATTGTACACAGTGCAGTGCTGCGAAATTTGAACTTTGAAAAAGAGTCCAAAAAGGGTACCTGAACTGGGGTTCGAACCCCACAATGCACTGTTGCAGGCGGGCTCAAACGGCCTGGATTTTGATGGTTTTTTCCAATTCAATGCTTCTGGGGCAAAACCTGGCCGAAATACTATTCTTGTTACGGCTTGCTTTTTGGAGAAATAGACTTTAGAAACATAATTGGAAGAGGATTCCATAGGGGATTGCAGAAAAAATTCTAAAAAAACTCAACGTTTGACCCACTTATGGCCAAAAGCTAGAAGTCCATCTTCTTCTGAATGGACTGTAGAGCACCAAGTGTCATGCAAGTCCAGGCAGGGCCGGTGGTTAGGTCGCCCCTACCCCTACCCCTATATACCCTCCCCCCCATACATACCCACCACCATATCCCCACTCTTTACCCCCCCCCCCCCTCAACCCACCATCCTTTCCTAAAAACATTCACGGTTCGCGTCAGACTCGGTTAGAGGCCGAGTTTTGCGCATCCGTAGGAACGCCACCACCCTTCAAGGATCGATCCTTGATCCTTTCCTAGACGTGCACATAATGTGATGCGGCAATAACGGGAATTCGCGGGTAGGACTGCAACGGGCAGGGGTATGGTCGGGTAACGGGTTCGGGTATTTTTTATCCGGGCAGCACGGGCACCCTATCGGGTGTTTCTTGACACAGTTTGTACAATGAGTGTGCACTTACTCTACATAGACAGGGTACAGTAAGCATGTAGCCGTGCTGTTTACATGCACTGTTGCAACAACACCGTACTCCAACTACCCGATCAGGTTCTCAGGAGAAAATTGCTACCCTACCACCCGATCAAATTACGGGTAGCACGGGTACCCTACTATACTCGTTGACCCCCCCCCCCCCCCTATTCGCGAGTATTATTATTAGACACAATCTCATAGCATGTGACAAGCATAGCTAATGCAGGGACAGAATCCCCTGAGACAAGGGCGTTGAGCCAGCCACGGCAATAGTAAGCTAGGAAAACAAAGCAAATATGAATTAAAGCAAAAAATGAGTGGAAAATTACAAAGAAAACCGATTACCGAGTAATGACAGAATGTCCACGCCCAGAGCAAAGCCCTTTCTAACTTTACAGTCAACTTGGCTAATAACGACTGCGGATATAACGACTGCGGATATAACGACTGCGGATATAACGACTGCGGATATAACGACTGCGGATATAACGACTGCGGATATAACGACTGCGGATATAACGACTGCGGATATAACGACCGCGGATATAACGACCGCGGATATAACGACTGCGGATATAACGACTGCGGATATAACGACCGCGGATATAACGACCGCGGATATAACGACCGCGGATATAACGACCGCGGATATAACGACTGCGGATATAACGACTGCGGATATAACGACTGCGGATATAACGACCGCGGATATAACGACCGCGGATATAACGACTGCGGATATAACGACTGCGGATATAACGACTGCGGATATAACGACTGCGGATATAACGACTGCGGATATAACGACTGCGGATATAACGACTGCGGATATAACGACTGCGGATATAACGACTGCGGATATAACGACTGCGGATATAACGACTGCGGATATAACGACAATTCGCGAATAACGACAGAATCTCCATGCCCAGAGCAAAGTCACATCCAACTGTAATACATACAATGGGACTTCGGGTATAACGACACTTCGCGAATAAGGACACTTTTCTGATGCCCCGCCGAGTGTCGTTATACGCGAAGTTGACTGTATACATTTCTGGTGCCAGGCCGGACGTCGTTACTCGCAAAGTCGACTGTACATGTACTCTGGATGATGCTCCTTTGTGTGTGAAACATCGGATACTGCCGCTCTGCGTTGTGTAACCCGAGCACTGTTCAGGCGGTTGCAAGTTGGACGTCAATTGGAAATACAGTCAAACCTCTTTAGGACGAACACCAAGGGACCGACGAGATTTGTTCGCAATATCAGGAGTTCTTCTTATCCATATCTTAGACCCAGTGAATACACAGTGAGTTATCCAAGAGAGTTACACATACTAGTTCTTCTTAAGCGAAAGTTTGTTTTATCAGTGTTCGTCTTAACAATGTTTCACTGTAATAATATCAATGCGAGTGACCTGTAGCCCACGGCGAAATTTTGGAGTTTTACGCCAAATTTGACGTGAAATTGAGCGTCACGTCAGATATAAGGGGCCATCCGTAGATATAGATATTATGTATTTAGAAACGAAAACTAGTCGTTTAGGGGGAGGAGGGGTTGAGCACCTGTTCGTTTCTCGAAGAATATCGATGCACAGTTTGTGCGTGTGGGCATGTCCAGAAAAAAAGAAAAATATCGATACCATGTGCCGTTTGTATGTGTTCGTTTCTGAGGGAGGGCGGTTGAAGAGAAATGACTAGTTTTCGTTTCTATATAAGTATCGATATTTATGGATGGTCCCTAAGTTATAATAAAGTGTAGCTTAACTCTAATATCTGCTCTTTCTTTACTCCATCATCTCCCACAGGCCATTAGTCTACATACAACAGCTCGAAAGGAGGTGAACGAAATAACCTTTTCTTTCCTTTTTGAAAGTTGGTGGGATTGAACTGGCCCAGAGGGGCTCTGCTTTAGTGCCCAATATGGAATTAAAGTTCAACTTTGGTGAATTGCCAGAAAGTAAGCAATGCAGTCTGCAATTTCTTGACTCAGGGGCGTCAGAAGGAATTTTAGTGTGGCACGGTCAGCCATCTGAAGTACAATTTACTCGTGGGGGGAGTGGGGACTGAGCCGAAATTTTTGGAAATTTAGATCCCAGATCATGTGTTTTATTGATTTACGGTGTAACGGGGGCAAGAAGTGGTACGGTCAATACCGTAGTGACCGTACCGTGTCCAACGCCCCTGGTTGTGCTCGTGAAAATGATAAAAATAATTATTATCATGACTTGGTGTGTGTGTGTGTGTGTGTGTGTGTGTGTGTGTGTGTGCGTGTGTGTGTGTGTGTGTGTGTGTGTTTTTTTTTTTTTTTTTTTTTTTCCGTCGTTCTTCTTACTAGTCTTAGGCCACGGGGTGGCTCTGGGTTCACCAGAGTCGCCCCTGGCGTGTTCCTAAATTTCCTGGGGCGAGGGTTCCGCGGCGCGGTCGCCAGGGCAGTTTCTTTTCTGTCACGACCGTTGTCGTCCTCGCCTCTCCATTCGCGGTGGTGTAGCTGACCCCCGAATGGTTCCAAACTGCGAAGCTCAGAGAGTACTGTCAGGAAGGCGGAGGAGAGGAAGGCTGCGAACATTGGCCTTTGGATCTTGGAACGTCCGCACTCTGCTCAACAATGACGGACCGGTCGAGACGGCAAAGAGACGAGTGAATTTTGAAAATTTGAATTTTGTGCCCGTCGTGGAGGACAGAAAGATCGACTTGGTTATCCGTGAGCTGTCCAGGTTTGACGTGGAAGTGGCTGGCCTGCAGGAAACCAAATGGTTTGGGAGAGACTCTTTCAACATCGGCGATTCGATTGTACTCGCCTCTGGTCGCCCCGTACCTGACGAAAATTTTCGTCGTGGCGAGGGTGTTGCGCTGGTTCTGCGTCGGAGGGCCAAGCAGGCATTTGAACGTGCAGGCTGCCAGTGGAGGCCCGTCTCGTCGCGCATCGTGACGGCCAGGTTGAGATTTGAGCACGGGTGGATGTCAGTGATTTCATGTTACGCTCCTACGTTTCGATCCCCCCATGCTGACAAGGAAGAGTTCTTTGCTCAGTTCCAGTCTGCTCTCAGCGATGTCAACTCTGCTGATGACGTCATCGTCCTGGGGGATTTCAACGCTCGTGTTGGTTTTGGCCCACAGCAACTAGAGATGTGGCAGGGAGTGCATGGATCACATGGTGTTGGTGATGTGAACGATGCTGGTCATCGACTACTCACATTCTTGGCGTGTCAACAGCTCACAGTATGTAACACACTGTTTCCCAAGAAACGCATTCACATGTACACCTGGCAACACCCTGGATCACAGAAGTGGCATTGTATAGATTATGTGTTCGTACGCCAACAACACCGTAAACGTTGCATGGACTGTCAAGTAATGCGCACTGCAGAGTGTAGCACAGACCACCGTCTTGTCCGCATGAAATACCGGCTACCTGACGTTGTGCAGCAACGGTACCATCATGATGCACGTTCCAGGCCGCGGAAGTTTGCTATTCACCAATTCAATCGGAAGCCATTCATGAGTGAAGAGGAGGCTGAGCGTGTGGCTACTGTACGTGCTGAGTACTGTGCTAGTCTTGAATCTCGTTTAGCCACGTATGACCGCGCCTCGTCTGTGGACTGTAAGTGGAGTACCGTGAAGTCGGCTGTTGTTGACGCGGCGGAGCAGGTGGTTGGTCGGGACAAGCGGCGGATGCAAGATTGGTTCCGTGACAATGCCCTTGTATTGGAGCCTCTACTGGAGTCTCGTAATACCCTGTATAGCCAATGGCTGAGAAGCGGCAGGGACTCTGATCACCGGGCATTCAAAGAAGCGCGTGGCCGGGCTCGTACTGGTATCCGGAAGGCAAAAACAACTTGGTTGATGGACAAAGCGGCGGTGGTGCACCGTGGACGTTTCAGTGGCAAAGCTGTCTGGTCTGCCATTCGCGACATGCAACGCTGCTTTGGGGGCTTGCAACCCCTGTCTGTCCAATCCATCCGCAATGCCGATGGAGTTCTTTGCGAATCTGTTCAGGAGCAGCAGGGCACATGGCATGGGCATTTCTCGGGTGTCTTGAATGTCTGCAGTGTGTACGATCCGCATGTCTTCCAACTTATCCCTCAGCGTGAGGTCGAGGACTCCCTCTCACTGCCACCATCGGAGGATGAGCTGACTCAGGCAATTAGACACCTACAGAATGGCAAAGCTGGTGGTATGTCACAGATTGTGCCGGAGCTGCTGAAGGTTGGTGTGCCTGTCCTCCATCCACTCCTCCTGGACCTACTCCAATCTGTCTGGTCGGGGGGTTGCGTGCCCCAGGACTGGCGCGATGCACTGCTGGTACCGATTCCAAAGAAGGGCGACCTCTCTCGTTGCGATAATTGGCGAGGGATCGCATTGCTGGAGGTTGTCGGCAAGTTGGCTGCTCGGATCATGCAAAACCGATTGCAAGGTATTGCTGAGGCGGAACTGCCTGAATCCCAATGCGGGTTTCGGCGGCACCGTGGTTGTGCGGACGCCATCTTCTCTGTCCGTCAACTTGTCGAGAAGTCGTACGAACATCGATCGAAGCTCTTCTGCGTATTTGTGGATCTCCGCAAAGCATACGACTCTGTCCCTCGCGAAGCTCTTTGGCAGGCATTGCTGCGGCTGGGTGTGCCGCCCCCGACTGTGGCCATCATCAAATCATTCCATACAGACATGTCAGCTTGCGTTCGCGTTGCCGGTGGTTGCACGGATCCGATATCTGTCAAGAATGGGCTGCGCCAAGGGTGCGTTATGGCACCTGTACTGTTTAACTTGTACTTCGGCTTAGTTATTGAGCGTTGGCGATCCCTTCTCGTTGAGCGTGGAATAGAGTCTGGTGTGGACTTCAGCTTCACAATTGATGGCCAGCTGTTCCCTCGTGTCACTAGGCGTCGTCCCCACTCCGAGTCCGGCCATGCTGATGACTTCGAGTTTGCGGATGATGCTGTACTGCTCGCTACAACTCGCAACGCAGCCGATCAATCCCTGTGTGCCTTTTGTGAGGTCGCATCCAGCTTGGGTCTCACAGTGAGCATGACCAAGACCAAGCTTCTCGTTGCAGGTTTCGGAGTTTGCCCTGCTGATTGCTCTGATTTGGTCATTGGCAGTGATAGGGTTGAAGCAGTCACCTCATTCCCCTATCTTGGTTCCACCATCACTCCAGACTCGCGGTCGCAAGCGGACATTCGGAGCCGTCTAGCAAAGGGTGCAGGGGCCTTTGGTGGTCTTCGGCGCATCCTACATGACCGGAGCCTGAACCTCCCTACCAGGCGCCACCTGTATGTCGTTTGCGTACTGTCAACGGTTCTGTATGGTTCAGAATGCTGGACGCCGTTGAAGGCAGATCTAGATAGAATGGACCGGTTTCACCATGCCAACATTCGCTCCATCCTTGGCGTATCGCGAGGCCGACAGTGGGAACAGCGCATCTCTTCACAAGAACTGCGAGCACAGTGGGGTGATCCCACACCATTGTCACGCATGGTGCAGCAGAGACGGTTGGAGTGGCTTGGGCACCTGGCTCGTCTTGATGACACCAGAGTACCGAAGCAGTTGCTGTTTGCCTGTCTCCCTCAGTCTCGGCCATTCTGTGGACCTCGTCGTCGCTGGAAGGACACCATTCACACGGACCTATCCGTGGCTGGAGTGCGTAACTGGTTTGAGTTGGCAAGCGATCGTGGAGAGTGGCGTGGAGTGGTGACAGCAGCAGGTGAGGACAAGGAACCCGCCCCGAAGAGCATCGAGTGCCCAACCTGCAACCGTCTGTTCCGCCGTAGTTCCGACATGGTCCGTCACAAGTGTTCAGCAATCCGTCAGCTCCCGGTATCGGAGCAGCCTGGATCAGTACAGTGTCCAACATGCAACCGATGGCTACGTAGCAGAGGAGGCTTTGCGGTGCATAAGTGTCGGCTAGGCGATGTCGACCAGCCGCCGGCCCCTGCCCCTGCTCCTCTTGTTGTTCCTGGTGTAACTTGCACCAACTGTCAGCGTTCATTTAAATCGGCTGCGGGTCTCAAGCGTCACCGTTGTGGAACCTGTCCAAAGCGCCCTACTGTGGCTGAACGCCAACAATTCAAGTTTCACTGCCAAGTTTGCCACAACCGACGGTTCCGGAGGCGGCAAGATCTGGAACGCCACTTGGAGCATTGCCTTCCTCCCCCCTAACCTCTCTGACAGTACCTCCCTTTGGGGAGCGGCGTGGCCATTTCTGGCAGCTGTCAATAGTAGTAATAGTAGTAGTGTGTGTGTGTGTGTGTGTGTGCGCGCGCGTGTGTGTGTGTGCGCGCGCGTGTGTGTGTGTGTGCGTGTGTGTGTATTTGAAAATGTTCATTCACTCGTGGTATTCACTAGCTCTGAGATGGATGTTGCTGGGAATTTAATAATAATTATTATTATTAGCTTGTAGTGAGCCGAAAATGCCTAGCTTTCACAACTTACAAGTGACGTTGTCCACAAGTGCAGGAGCGCACGGACATCAGCAAGGGCAGCACCAATTCCATACAAGCCACGGCTGGGTCCACTCAGTACTTAGCTCCACAATCGGTACGCAATCCAAGAGAGCACTGACTTCCCAAATAATTGCAACGATCACAAACTGAACAATTTTAAAATCAAAGCTAGGGAAACCGAGATTGCTCAAACTCAGTGAGGTGCTCAAGACGACATCCTACTGCTTCGGAACTGGTATCTAGAGATTGAAAGGTTCGGGTAGTCCATCTTTGCAAGGCAAATAGAGTACAATGTACTTCGAACTTCGACACCATCGTTCTGCCATGCCGATAAGAGAGATCAAAAGCGTCGGACTGCCACCAAAAGCGCAACCGAACGAAGCGCATGTACATGTACGCTCGTTATGGAAGATTTCACAAGTAAAGTTATTACTTCTCCGTTTGTACAGGAACAAGCTTGTCCCTGGCACCATACCCGTACACAAACATCCGCATTCCTTTTCTGTTGTTGTCGCAGAAGCCTGAGAAGGCCATCTTCCATATGAGGCAGTTCAAGAGTGGCAAACATGAGGTTTGACCTCCAAGTTCAGGGCGCCCATCGCAACATGCATTCAGCCTCGTGGGGTTTATGTGAGCCATGCTTGCAATACTTGGGGTGACGCCGCGACATACCATGTGCAAGGCCTGTCAACACGAGGTGGATGACGCGCGCGCGCCGGCGGTACATGAGGTTCTTCTGTACGTATTGTGGCACACGCAGAGAAAATGCGTAAAAAGATCATAGGGGTCAAAAAAAGAGAGAATGCGTACTCGTACAGATATCTGGTGGGCATCGATCAAATGCAGGCAGAAAACTGCCAAATGTGGAAGGGGAAATTCCCAGTACACATTCCACGTGATTTCTCTACGGGACGTAGAGCAGTAGGCTAAGACACGTGAAGAGCAGAACAGATTTTAAACACTGGCAAACTGTGATCCAGTCTGCACGCCAGCAGCACGGTGCTGGGCAAACTTTGCAACCGTCAACGTATCCATAGTGACCTCCTGAAAATGCCAGGAAATGTTAAAATTTTGAATTGTTTGTTTGTTTGTTTAGCTTTATTTTACTTCACCAGAAGCACAGGCAAAATCTGCCTTCTCACTGGGCGTATTGCCACAGTTCTCGCAAAATGATGAAGGTGGTGATATAAGAAAAGGAGGAAGAGGAAAATACAATCATGAACAAGGCACAAAGAGAAGACGGAAACAAATCAATGAGGGAGTACTACAAGTAACGAATTTGAATTTGATGAATTTTTCATGAAAATAATGCAACGGATGGAAAGGTTCCAGGGTTGAGGGAATGTTGACAGTTAATGAATGTTCCTTTGTTCGAGCACTGCATTTGCATTACGCATTTTCAACAACCGACATGTTTGCTGGTGTGCAAAGATAATCGCGAGCATAAGGGCCTCGGCCAAGATAAAAAAAATCGGTTGCACGCGTGTGTCCAAGTTTATCGTATCCGAGTAAAACATCCTTGGAAACGTTACGATACAAGTGAGTTTACACGTTATGTGAATGGCTCAGTATAAAAGTTATAATACTATGGTCTCATTTACACGACAACGATTGAAAAACGTTTTTCAATCGTTTTCCAAACGTCTTTGCTGTTTACACGAAAACGATAATCGTGTACACTGCAACATGTTTTTCGGCGCGCAATGGTCACGTGCAATAAGTTGGCCTGGCGCAGGCTGGCGGCGGCATGTTTTGAGTACAAGGCTCGTACTAGTAAAAAGTTTTTGCCGTTTACACGAGAACGAAACGAAACGGAACGAAAACGATTGAAAAACACTTTGAAGCCGTTTTTCGTTTGAAACGTTTTTGAAACGTTTTTCAGCGTTGTCGTGTAAACGCTCTTATCAAAATCTGTGGAAGCGTATTCTTTTGAAAACGTTTTTGACAAAAACGTTTTTCAATCGTTGTCGTGTAAACGAGGCCTAAGGTGATTCACACGACAGGCAAATCCACGTTTAGAGGGAAATCACCATGGAGATATTCCTGCGGGCGACCAAAATTTGTGCGCGAGAATCAAAAGCGTCCATGGGCATTTTGCCCGCGGATGCACTCATCTGCGGGCATGTTTACGAGCCTGTGAGTCAGTGTGAGATCGTACTATCTTACGGTAGTCTTATTTTTAACGAGGAACCGTGACAACCTCTTGTACAGGCAAAACCAAAAATAGTTATTACCGGTATAATTACTTGCAAGTATGTAGCTAGCATGCACAGTACTGCGAGCAGTAACTATAATACACGAATAAAACAAGTGAAACTCAGTCCAAGCAACTTTCAAAATGTTGGTGTTTTGTTTTTAAAGCCAGTCAGATGCCTCAGGCCGCAGCCGGCCGCAGGCGTGCCTCCGCAGGCGTGCCTCCGCAGGCGTGCCTCCGAAGGCGTGCCTCCGCAGGCGTGCCTCCGCAGGCGTGCCTCCGCAGGCGTGCCTCCGCAGGCGTGCCTCCGCAGGCGTGCCTCCGCAGGCGTGCCTCCGCAGGCGTGCCTCCGCAGGCGTGCCTCCGCAGGCGTGCCTCCGCAGGCGTGCCTCCGCAGGCGTGCCTCCGCAGGCGTGCCTCCGCAGGCGTGCCTCCGCAGGCGTGCCTCCGCAGGCGTGCCTCCGCAGGCGTGCCTCCGCAGGCGTGCCTCCGCAGGCGTGCCTCCGCAGGCGTGCCTCCGCAGGCGTGCCTCCGCAGGCGTGCCTCCGCAGGCGTGCCTCCGCAGGCGTGCCTCCGCAGGCGTGCCTCCGCAGGCGTGCCTCCGCAGGCGTGCCTCCGCAGGCGTGCCTCCGCAGGCGTGCCTCCGCAGGCGTGCCTCCGCAGGCGTGCCTCCGCAGGCGTGCCTCCGCAGGCGTGCCTCCGCAGGCGTGCCTCCGCAGGCGTGCCTCCGCAGGCGTGCCTCCGCAGGCGTGCCTCCGCAGGCGTGCCTCCGCAGGCGTGCCTCCGCAGGCGTGCCTCCGCAGGCGTGCCTCCGCAGGCGTGCCTCCGCAGGCGTGCCTCCGCAGGCGTGCCTCCGCAGGCGTGCCTCCGCAGGCGTGCCTCCGCAGGCGTGCCTCCGCAGGCGTGCCTCCGCAGGCGTGCCTCCGCAGGCGTGCCTCCGCAGGCGTGCCTCCGCAGGCGTGCCTCCGCAGGCGTGCCTCCGCAGGCGTGCCTCCGCAGGCGTGCCTCCGCAGGCGTGCCTCCGCAGGCGTGCCTCCGCAGGCGTGCCTCCGCAGGCGTGCCTCCGCAGGCGTGCCTCCGCAGGCGTGCCTCCGCAGGCGTGCCTCCGCAGGCGTGCCTCCGCAGGCGTGCCTCCGCAGGCGTGCCTCCGCAGGCGTGCCTCCGCAGGCGTGCCTCCGCAGGCGTGCCTCCGCAGGCGTGCCTCCGCAGGCGTGCCTCCGCAGGCGTGCCTCCGCAGGCGTGCCTCCGCAGGCGTGCCTCCGCAGGCGTGCCTCCGCAGGCGTGCCTCCGCAGGCGTGCCTCCGCAGGCGTGCCTCCGCAGGCGTGCCTCCGCAGGCGTGCCTCCGCAGGCGTGCCTCCGCAGGCGTGCCTCCGCAGGCGTGCCTCCGCAGGCGTGCCTCCGCAGGCGTGCCTCCGCAGGCGTGCCTCCGCAGGCGTGCCTCCGCAGGCGTGCCTCCGCAGGCGTGCCTCCGCAGGCGTGCCTCCGCAGGCGTGCCTCCGCAGGCGTGCCTCCGCAGGCGTGCCTCCGCAGGCGTGCCTCCGCAGGCGTGCCTCCGCAGGCGTGCCTCCGCAGGCGTGCCTCCGCAGGCGTGCCTCCGCAGGCGTGCCTCCGCAGGCGTGCCTCCGCAGGCGTGCCTCCGCAGGCGTGCCTCCGCAGGCGTGCCTCCGCAGGCGTGCCTCCGCAGGCGTGCCTCCGCAGGCGTGCCTCCGCAGGCGTGCCTCCGCAGGCGTGCCTCCGCAGGCGTGCCTCCGCAGGCGTGCCTCCGCAGGCGTGCCTCCGCAGGCGTGCCTCCGCAGGCGTGCCTCCGCAGGCGTGCCTCCGCAGGCGTGCCTCCGCAGGCGTGCCTCCGCAGGCGTGCCTCCGCAGGCGTGCCTCCGCAGGCGTGCCTCCGCAGGCGTGCCTCCGCAGGCGTGCCTCCGCAGGCGTGCCTCCGCAGGCGTGCCTCCGCAGGCGTGCCTCCGCAGGCGTGCCTCCGCAGGCGTGCCTCCGCAGGCGTGCCTCCGCAGGCGTGCCTCCGCAGGCGTGCCTCCGCAGGCGTGCCTCCGCAGGCGTGCCTCCGCAGGCGTGCCTCCGCAGGCGTGCCTCCGCAGGCGTGCCTCCGCAGGCGTGCCTCCGCAGGCGTGCCTCCGCAGGCGTGCCTCCGCAGGCGTGCCTCCGCAGGCGTGCCTCCGCAGGCGTGCCTCCGCAGGCGTGCCTCCGCAGGCGTGCCTCCGCAGGCGTGCCTCCGCAGGCGTGCCTCCGCAGGCGTGCCTCCGCAGGCGTGCCTCCGCAGGCGTGCCTCCGCAGGCGTGCCTCCGCAGGCGTGCCTCCGCAGGCGTGCCTCCGCAGGCGTGCCTCCGCAGGCGTGCCTCCGCAGGCGTGCCTCCGCAGGCGTGCCTCCGCAGGCGTGCCTCCGCAGGCGTGCCTCCGCAGGCGTGCCTCCGCAGGCGTGCCTCCGCAGGCGTGCCTCCGCAGGCGTGCCTCCGCAGGCGTGCCTCCGCAGGCGTGCCTCCGCAGGCGTGCCTCCGCAGGCGTGCCTCCGCAGGCGTGCCTCCGCAGGCGTGCCTCCGCAGGCGTGCCTCCGCAGGCGTGCCTCCGCAGGCGTGCCTCCGCAGGCGTGCCTCCGCAGGCGTGCCTCCGCAGGCGTGCCTCCGCAGGCGTGCCTCCGCAGGCGTGCCTCCGCAGGCGTGCCTCCGCAGGCGTGCCTCCGCAGGCGTGCCTCCGCAGGCGTGCCTCCGCAGGCGTGCCTCCGCAGGCGTGCCTCCGCAGGCGTGCCTCCGCAGGCGTGCCTCCGCAGGCGTGCCTCCGCAGGCGTGCCTCCGCAGGCGTGCCTCCGCAGGCGTGCCTCCGCAGGCGTGCCTCCGCAGGCGTGCCTCCGCAGGCGTGCCTCCGCAGGCGTGCCTCCGCAGGCGTGCCTCCGCAGGCGTGCCTCCGCAGGCGTGCCTCCGCAGGCGTGCCTCCGCAGGCGTGCCTCCGCAGGCGTGCCTCCGCAGGCGTGCCTCCGCAGGCGTGCCTCCGCAGGCGTGCCTCCGCAGGCGTGCCTCCGCAGGCGTGCCTCCGCAGGCGTGCCTCCGCAGGCGTGCCTCCGCAGGCGTGCCTCCGCAGGCGTGCCTCCGCAGGCGTGCCTCCGCAGGCGTGCCTCCGCAGGCGTGCCTCCGCAGGCGTGCCTCCGCAGGCGTGCCTCCGCAGGCGTGCCTCCGCAGGCGTGCCTCCGCAGGCGTGCCTCCGCAGGCGTGCCTCCGCAGGCGTGCCTCCGCAGGCGTGCCTCCGCAGGCGTGCCTCCGCAGGCGTGCCTCCGCAGGCGTGCCTCCGCAGGCGTGCCTCCGCAGGCGTGCCTCCGCAGGCGTGCCTCCGCAGGCGTGCCTCCGCAGGCGTGCCTCCGCAGGCGTGCCTCCGCAGGCGTGCCTCCGCAGGCGTGCCTCCGCAGGCGTGCCTCCGCAGGCGTGCCTCCGCAGGCGTGCCTCCGCAGGCGTGCCTCCGCAGGCGTGCCTCCGCAGGCGTGCCTCCGCAGGCGTGCCTCCGCAGGCGTGCCTCCGCAGGCGTGCCTCCGCAGGCGTGCCTCCGCAGGCGTGCCTCCGCAGGCGTGCCTCCGCAGGCGTGCCTCCGCAGGCGTGCCTCCGCAGGCGTGCCTCCGCAGGCGTGCCTCCGCAGGCGTGCCTCCGCAGGCGTGCCTCCGCAGGCGTGCCTCCGCAGGCGTGCCTCCGCAGGCGTGCCTCCGCAGGCGTGCCTCCGCAGGCGTGCCTCCGCAGGCGTGCCTCCGCAGGCGTGCCTCCGCAGGCGTGCCTCCGCAGGCGTGCCTCCGCAGGCGTGCCTCCGCAGGCGTGCCTCCGCAGGCGTGCCTCCGCAGGCGTGCCTCCGCAGGCGTGCCTCCGCAGGCGTGCCTCCGCAGGCGTGCCTCCGCAGGCGTGCCTC
The DNA here is from genome assembly GCF_964019385.1 of Sycon ciliatum. Taxonomy (NCBI): domain Eukaryota; kingdom Metazoa; phylum Porifera; class Calcarea; order Leucosolenida; family Sycettidae; genus Sycon; species Sycon ciliatum. Next base: position 47,631,465 of record NC_088644.1, read on the forward strand.
CGCAGGCGTGCCTCCGCAGGCGTGCCTCCGCAGGCGTGCCTCCGCAGGCGTGCCTCCGCAGGCGTGCCTCCGCAGGCGTGCCTCCGCAGGCGTGCCTCCGCAGGCGTGCCTCCGCAGGCGTGCCTCCGCAGGCGTGCCTCCGCAGGCGTGCCTCCGCAGGCGTGCCTCCGCAGGCGTGCCTCCGCAGGCGTGCCTCCGCAGGCGTGCCTCCGCAGGCGTGCCTCCGCAGGCGTGCCTCCGCAGGCGTGCCTCCGCAGGCGTGCCTCCGCAGGCGTGCCTCCGCAGGCGTGCCTCCGCAGGCGTGCCTCCGCAGGCGTGCCTCCGCAGGCGTGCCTCCGCAGGCGTGCCTCCGCAGGCGTGCCTCCGCAGGCGTGCCTCCGCAATGACAACCGCAACTGGATCTCGCTGGAGGCAGCGGGACTTAGAGGATCTGGCACTACGCAAACACATGATGCTCGACCTCACCAGCGCAAAGCACAGCCGAGGTGCGAATCCATGCCATGGTGGCAGAATACTGGTCATTTCTCTTTTCAGAGATGAGAGCGGCCAAGCGCTTGTGCAAAACTGTTGCAGCTTTCCCGGCACCACCACTGGCCGACATGAGGACTGGCACGAAGGAGGCCCTCTCGACTTCCCGAGTTCTCTCCTCATATCTTCTCCTCTTCTCGCGTTCATGGCAGGCATACACAGCGGAGATTGAAGCAGCACGATTCGAAGCAGCATAGGGGTTGAAAACCTGTATATCAAACATTGTGCGTTCCAACCGGCCACCCCATAGCCCACTGGCAGCGATGTCGAGGCGAGCATTATCCTCTAAGGACGCAGACCGGAGGCCGAACTGCTCACCAGAGAGCGGTTGCAGTTGAGGTTTCACGGATAACGAGAGAGCCACCTGGCGAATGAGGTCAGCGGTGACATCACGGATTTCATTGTGTCATAAAGACAGGAATCCACCGGTCGGGCAGGATAACGCGTAGGAGACGTCAAAGCGCGCATTGACACAAATGCAGGATGACGGCAAACGCTCCGGCACCCAGCCATAGCGCAACCACAGAACATCTCTAAACTCGAACTTAGAGAGACGAAAGCCATGGCAGGATAGAGGACGTGACGTCAGCAAAGCAGAGCTACCACGCTTGGAAGCAAGCTCAAGCTCAGCCGCATGTACCGCGCCTTCACCGCTCACAAACCTCTCCTTCAGCTGTTGCTGTGATGCCCGAGCTGCAGTGTGGACTTGGTGTTTGGCGGTCTTGGTAGCGTCTGCCACACCAGCTAGTGAGGGATCTGCGTTAACAATCCTTTCCCTGAGCTCATTAGTAACAGCTCGGGAGTGGGCATAGTGGCGAGATTGGCCAGGCCATGACGGAGGAATAGGCTTCACGAGTCTTCTCGGACAACATGGAGGCAATGCGCTTGTAGAGAGAAATAGCTGAATTGCCCATGCCATCATGTGCCGAGAAAACCACAGGGATGAAGCGTGCCCGCTCAACGTGTTGAATCCTTTCTCCGTAGGCCCGGCGCTTCTCATGCTCGTGTCGCTTGTAGCAGGATGCTGCAGATGATGAGCGATTTGATGGAGCGTGCGGATTGAAAGACCCGGATGTCCAGGTAGCTCCGTTCAAACCGCTCGCCATAGATTCCGCTCGCGACAACATCCAGCTGACCCAGGTCATCCCTCAGAGCTGTGCGATAACGCAAGTTCTCAAGGGCTGGAGGGTTGGCTCCACGTTCACGTCATGCGCCACACGACCGAGCAGCTGCGCCGTGAGATCCCTCACCTCATTGTGCCGCATGATAATGAAGCCGCCCGTAGCGCAGGAGAGAGCATGTGCAACAGTGAACGTTGCACCACACGAGCAGGTTGATGGCAGTCGGTCCGGGTGCCACCCATAGCGAAGCGCCAGCCCATCCCGAAACTGCCCCGTGGACAGGGTAAAGCCATGGCGTGCTAGTGGGCAGAAGCCAGCTAGAATCTCCTTTCTCGCTACCAAGCTCCATGGCACGCTTGACTGGGGAAGATGCATCATTTGCGAGCTCCATGGCACGGAGAGCCACCGACCTTCGCTGTTCACGCCGTACCTCACCTTTGCGGTCCCTGACCTCAGCCAATGACTCTCCCAGGATACCAGTGTGAGTGTTCATTATTTTGATGGACTAGCGCAGTAGTGATGTGCGGAGAAGCCGAGTGCTGAGTGGAGAGAGATGTAGAATCCGCCAGGGCAAGACCACCATGGCGACAGGGAAACCCAATGAGGCTACGGTACTCTTGGTTGATGTGTTGGCCAGTCAGCACTGGGATCAGCTCTGTAGTGATGTGTCGTTCCAGGCATCCCAGCTGCTCAGTCGCCATAGCTAGTGTTCGACAGCTGAAGGTCCATTTGTGCTGTAGGCCTCTGGTGAAGGCACTATATGCTGCTTGAGGTTGGGTGTGCGCATACCGGTACTCTGTGAGGATAGCTACCTCAGCAAGCCATTCCTCACACTGCCTCTGGACAAAGTTCTGGCAGTACTCCGGTGTGCCGATGGCAGCGCCAAGGTATCTATGGCCCTCCCCGGTTATGCGGATCCCTGAGCCGGCAAACACTCTTCGAGCTTCATCCAGACACTCAGGTTTAACTATGAGGACTGATTTTGAGGGATTGACTTGATAGCTGAAAGCTGGGCCCCGTTCCAGGAGGCGATCCCACCACACCTTCTGTCACACCATCTTGCCGCCAGCAGATGAGTAATCAGCATATCAATGATTATGTTGGCATGCCCCATCAGTAGCCACGCACGTGATCAAGGGGAGGATGCTGATGGCATAAATTGGCATAGCCAGCAGGTCACCCTACGTGGTTCACTCCCTTGAATGGATGGTTTCTTCCCCAACATGCAAGTTGGCGGGGCTGCGGTAGCAGTTGATGACAACCGTTGCTAGGGCTGGGAATGGCAGGCGGATGTTGTGAATACATGCCGCACGGTTGAGGCTGTTATAGGGGAAGTTAAGGCAAAAATTAAAATTTCACCAGTTGTAGTCTTCGGGGTACTGAGTCGAATGGTCTTGGTCCGAGAAAGCTGAGACGCTCCCTTCCTACTTGAATCCCAATCGAACTCGCGCACTTCCACCGAAACTGGGTGACTGCGCCCTACTAGATGGGGATTTGTATGCAAAATGTCACTAAAAGCGCCATTTCGTTCTTATAAAAGCACGGATGACCGCGATTGGCCCATATGTTGTAGTCTTTTGGACGCTGAGTCGACTGGTTTTGGTCCGAAAAGGCTGAGATGCAGCGTTCCTCCTTTATTCCCAATCGAACATGGTTGAACAAGCGGTCACGTGCTCCTGCGTACACCAGTCAGCTGGTCACCGTGCCTGCAGGGTACAACTTACTAGCCTGTTTGACCTTTTTTGGGTGCAGTCCTGTCACTCGAGTTGAACTCGAGTTGAACCTTGGTGTGAAAGTTGTCGCCTGCTGGCGTGGTGACCAGGTGATTTGGGCACCCAGGAGCACGTGACCACTTGTTCAGCCATGTTCGATTGGGAATAAAGGAGGAAAGCTGCATCGCAGTCTTTTCGGACCAAAACCAGTCGACTCAGCGTCCAAAAGACTACAACATATGGGCCAATCGCGGTCATCCGTGCTTTTATAAGAACGAAATGGCGCTTTTAGTGACATTTTGCATACAAATCCCCATCTAGTAGGGCGCAGTCACCCAGTTTCGGTGGAAGTGCGCGAGTTCGATTGGGATTCAAGTAGGAAGGGAGCGTCTCAGCTTTTTCGGACCAAGACCATTCGACTCAGCACCCCGAAGACTACAACTGGTGAAATTTTAATTTTTGCCTTACATGTAACTTCCCCTTTAAAGGCGTACTGGCGTCAGCAATCACCACACCGTCGACATCAGGGAGTTGTATACATCCGTCATGACGTGAATGGTGGCCTCAATGCCGCAGTCTTGGCTTGCGCAAAGTTGTTGGCTACCTGCTGCTTCCTGGATATCATTTTGACTGGATTGCTTTTCCAATCACGCGTCGGATCACCTCGCCGATGCCAATGGGTCTGACCCCTGGGCTTTTGGCCAGGGGCACAACCCGAGATGCAAGATAGGCCTCTAGGGAGGAGGGGTTGACATACTTTGTTGCTAGGCGGCGTGCACAGCAAGCAAGAGAATCACACAAGGCATCCGAAGCATCCGGAAAGCTGGTGCATAAGCGAGTGCCACGTGGCAGCATCCACTCCTGATGGCCCCGCAGCCCCATTTGTGTGTAGACATGCCTGGCGTATGGCATCACGGTTCAACTTCTCAAATCTGACTGGGTGGGGTGACGTGGGGAAGGGTCCTTGCATCAGGGCTTCGTGACTCAAGGGAGCTGCCTCAGGATGCTTTGTCTTGAGGACCTGTCAAACTGTTTCCCCCCGCAATCTGATCGTCAAGCTTGAGAAGACCACCCTCGGTTGATCCATCTAGCTGGCGTAGAGCAGCGCTGCCGAGATTTTCCCATCAGTAACCAGGGACGCGAAATGTCTTGTTGAGTCTTGTACCTTGGGTCTCTACTCCCGGTGGCCGACTCACGGAGTCACGCTTCAGCTGCCGCTGGATGGTCCGGCATTCTTGTCTCAGGTCACAGATGTCACCTCTATTCCATGTTTCCATTCGGCGCTGGAGGATATCCGTGAAAGCGTTAGGATTGGCCCCCGGTGACTTCTGCAGCAGTAATAGTTGGAACGTCATGGCAATCTGCAGGGCGGCTCCCTCAAAGACTCCGCCATTCCCAAAGCAGGCTAGGTATTGGGCGAGTTGCGCCACAAAGCCTTTCCCCACAGTGCCTCGAGGCCGAGGAGGGCTGAAGATGTTGGGCCTGAAGTGAACTCCTTCTGCATACTCAGCATAGGCTTCCCTGATGCCGTGATGGGCCATCCATTCACCACATACATGTAATGTAGGGTGATGGCACTGATGAGTGAGTGATGTGAAAGCGCGAATCGATTCATGAATCGATTCGCGCGCATAATCGAATGGCTGCACTCACTGACACTGGCACTGCAGTCACAGTGTCGACGTCATAATAATAATTATACGTCATTACACGTGTTTGTGATGGTGAATACTGTACTATACTTTTCGAAGTTACGTAACGTTACGTTTCATAGACTAGTAGTACTAGTACTAGTACACTACTAGTAGTACTTTTTTCTTGATCAACGTCGTTGCAACCCGGCCCGCGCCCCGCGGCCCGGTACGAGTCATGCACATAATGCTAGATTAGTACTCAGTATTAGTAGGATACTTGCTTCCCACTTCCTGCTTGCGCATGGACGAAACTAAACTTCTCTCTTGTCAGTCCGTTGGCTTTGGGCGCTTTGCGTGTCGTTCTCCGGGTTTTGTTGGAATGAGTACTCTAGCGCAAGGAATAATTTAGAAATTTTGTTGTCCGCGCGCTCGCCTAGCTCTCCCTCTTCTCTGCTCGTCTCCGCAAGTGCGCTAACGTTAGCGACGGACAGTGGCCGTGGCTGGTGGTGGTCGTGGCGCTACGAGGCAGCTCACATCTCTAGCACAATTGTGAGTACAGTACGTTCGCGCAACTCGTTGCGTGGCGTGTTTTTTTTCTTGTCCTCTGCTCAGTACTCTGTGTGGCGCGTGGCCCTGAGTTGGGGCATATTTGTAGCTAATGTAGGTCTGCCCTGTAGGCTTTTGTTTGTATTCGCTCGCTAAAAGCCCTGTGTCTTGTACCACCATGGAATCAATCTGTACGAATGGCTCAGTGGAGTTGCCTGTCCGCGGCCTTGCCTCTCGTGGCTACTAGTACAATCTACAGGGCACATGGCCTCAGCTGCGTAGTGTGTTTCACTCGCTGCATGCTGTCGGTAGCCGTGTAGAGGATATAACCCGAGTCAGAGGGTTATACCGGCTGAATATAAATCCCGACTGCGATAGCAGGAGGGATTTATATGAGGGTACGGTATAACCCGACTACGAGGGTCATATCCTACTTATGCCAGGTACCCCTACGCATTTCCAGAACAACGAACCTATTTGGAGATCTCCTACATCATGCAGTACATGAACATCTTCTGATGGTTATCAGTTGTCAATTGAAAGAATGGTCGAGCAAGGTCAGAAGGAGATTCCTCCGTGGATGTTTGGCATAAGATTTCCTTTCAGTTCCAGTGCATATTGTAGCATCTTCATGATCTTGTCTTGAGTCGTGAGCGGTGCGGAAGTCGACTGAATTGCAGCGGGGCTGGAGTTTGTCGTTGAATCAAACTACCGTCACTAGTTAGATTACAGCTTGGACTCTTTGGGAGTAAGTGTTACTATAATTATGGTACAGTGCTGATTTTCACATGCGGCATCTCATAATCAGTTTTGCTTGCAAGTAGATGCATTTGCATACACTGTTTTGTATCACATTTCAATCCAATCTAGCCTTTTCCAATCGGGTTGAAGTACATGTACACTGGTATTATAAACTTATTTACGAAGGAGACAGTGCGTTGATGATCTTCAACTCTTCGAAGTACAATGTACATTGCTGACCTATTCGGGATACTTCGTGGTTATTCGACGTTCTTTATCCTCAGATTCAGTATAATAGAATACTCTGTAGACGAATTCCAGGTCATTCTTCTTTTCCATTGTGTACTGTTCCTCGTCAGTGTGCCGTTCTGTGTGGAGTGTACACGCGCATGTGGTGTCCGTTGTGTCTGTTTATGTATGGTCCGTGCGCTGGAGTACTGCCGCCGTACAAGTTCACTGCCTTTCAGGCAGTGAACATGTACGGTGGCAGTGCCCTAGCGTACGTACCGTGCACCGGGATTTATATTCTATATAAATCCCGCGCGGGATTTATACTGGCCAATATAACCATGGCTAGACGAGCGCTGATTGGCTGAAAACAGGCCCTCCGTACCGTACCATGGTATAAGGGTCGGTTAGGGACGGACACCTCAGTCCTGCCCTGGCGATGATAATGCGGAATGTGTAGTTTGTGACGTTCTTCCGCAACTGTTCGTCATGGACTGTCCTGTACTGGTGTCGAAACGAATACTATTATTATTAGGCCAAAACAAAAAATAGGCTTGTTTCCGGTCGGCAACCCCTCAAAAAGGAGACTCGGTCGGCCGGAATGAAACTTTTTTTGGATACTTTTTTTGGTTCCTCAATCGTTGTGGTATTGATGGACAAGAGCACCTACACATGTACATTGTACATATATCATGGCAAGGATCAATGTCAAGGTTGACTGACTCACTGTTCTTGTACAGCATGTGGTGTATTCTTGTTTTCGTACATCCTGAGAAATCAAGCAAACAGTTCGAGTCCTTCCAGCTCCGTTATTCTAGCTCGTATCGACCCCGGAGGTTTTCGAGCCGACAGCTGAGAATCTCTGCTACCTTGTAGGTGTTTCGATTGTGGAGTTCGATTGAGATTTGACTGAGTTATGACTCGTTGAGTGCACTTGCACACATGACATTGCCATCGTTTGTATACATTTGGGACCAAAAAAAGTTTCAAAATTTGGGAAAAAGTGGCCCGGTCGGCCGACCGGAAACAAGGTCATTATTTGTTTAGGCCTTATTATGGTAGACTCCATGGCTGGTTTGGCAGCGTCTACTGTATCTAGTGTAGACGAGTGTTGGTTCTCTTGCGAGTCGCTTGTTTTCCTGTGTTCAGCAGCAATAGCAGTTGTAACTTCAAGTTCAGCGCTAAATGCAGTAGATCTACGGGGAAAAATGCACGCAGATAATAATAATGTTTCAAGTGCGGAACCTCTCTAACTCGGGCCGAAACGGTCCTCACGCTGCGAGCAGAGCGCTCTGCGCTTGTGCAGTGCAGAGAGGTTGCGCTCTATTTGTGCTGCTCGTTCTTGCATGCACGCTTTCATCCGTCTAGTCTGAAAGCCTGGGATTCGTCTACAATAATTATTATGTAGTCTGTATGCCGCGTGTGCTGTTTTGGAAAGGCTGAATTATCATGTGATGTTACATGATTGTACTTCCCATGACGTTTTGTCACGCTGTGTCCCGTCATGTGGAAAACATCGCGTCGCCCTGAGTGAGACTTCCACTCCATTAGTACAACTCATTAGTATCGGTATTATTATGCTTTTAGCAAGCACTACTGCCGTACTGGCTGAGCCATTCAGTGTACCTGCCAACCTGTGCAAACCTGAGCGAGGCCTCGTTTACACGACAACGATTGAAAAACGTTTTTCAATCGTTTTCCAAACGTTTTTGCTGTTCACACGAAAACGATAATCGTGTACACTGCAACACGTTTTTCGGCGCGCAATGGTCACGTGCAATAAGTTGGCCTGGCGCAGGCTGGCGGCGGCATGTTTTGAGTACAAGGCTCGTACTAGTAAAACGTTTTTGCCGTTTACACGAGAACGAAACGGAACGAAAACGATTGAAAAACGCTTTGAAGCCGTTTTTCGTTTGAAACGTTTTTGAAACGTTTTTCAGCGTTGTTGTGTAAAAGCTCTTATCAAAATCTGTGGAAGCGTATTCTTTTGAAAACGTTTTTGACAAAAACGTTTTTCAATCGTTGTCGTGTAAATGAGGCCTGAGAGGACGTTGACATACCTAGGTGTGAAAGTGGATACGAATGTAGGTGTGAGGCACGCGGCGAATGCACTTTTGGGTGCCTATTACCACCACCCTCAATAGCGGGACAGTCCCCTCCAAATCGGGATGGTTGGCACGTATGCTCTGGAATATTTTTGAGTGAATGTTACGGAAGGCACTGGGGCTTTTAATTATTTGTTTGATTGTTTGATATTATAGCCGTGGTTGGCTATAAGAACACTGCAATCGCCACGCAAAGTGGTCATTGGCTACCCCAGCCATGTATTGCTTGGAATAAAATATAAAATAAATAAATATTGGATGTTGGTTGCTCCAACGAGGAGCACACGCTTCTTGCCGAACTTGACACTTGACTGACTCACGACTGCCATCCGGAGCACACGAGGAGCACGTCGCACCTTCCGCTCGGCAAACCTGAAAGAAAGCACCACTCCCTGCTCAATACACAGTGTTCCGGGGAATTCACCCCTCATCAGTTGAGCTTGAGTAGGCTGAGGAAGATTGTGCCTGAAAAGCACCACTTATATACTGCTCTCCAGGCCAAACCATCACCAGGGATACAAACTTACAGAGACGCTTTGTTTCCAGCGCGACAAACACCTCGTGAAGCCCCAGGTAGCAGCGTGAGTCAGAGTCGCTCATGGAGTTGTGCTGAACAGACGTTGAGAGCCAGTATAGCTATTCACAACGCTGTCACCTCCAACAACTAGTCGCACGTCCGCGTGAGGGACAACAATAACTTTCTAAGTTCGTAAATATTGGATATACAAACTAACTTGAACGGAACTACTCTAATTTCGGAAATGTTCGGTGCTCAATATTTTCGGAATGAGGGCAAAAGGCCAGGTTATGTGAACAGAAATTTTAGGTACAGAGAAGCAGTTCCCTATTAGATTATGCGTGTTGCTGTTTGTCCGGTGTATTGAAAATTTAGGTATGCTGTCATTTACACTTTTGCTTTGTGGGTATATAAACCAATACTGATCCAGAGTTACTCATTGCTGTTTTCTGATGATCGCTTAGTGCGTGAAACTCGGAGTTAAAACACTTTCTCTGTCCTCTGATTATTGTTTGATATTGGATACACACGTTGATATAGTTTGATGTTGTTAAATCGAAGTGAATCTCACACGGCTTCATATTGGATTGATTGATTGTCTTAATTGTTTCGTCAGGCGAAATTACTGGTCAGTCGGCGACACGCATTTTTCACAAAAATTTGCGTTTCACCTGCTGGGAGAGTATGCGTGTACTCGAGTCTCATCCTGAGCACGTTTTTTTCTTCTTTTTTTCAGCTCCAGTATAGCTGTATTTTTCATTGCAAAGCCGTCCTCGATTGTTGTGTTCGTTGTTCAAACGAAGTGGACATTCAATCATGAAGGCAGAGGACATAGGAGCCTGATTGAAGTTTCTCGTGGCATAGGACGGCCACACAGAGACACTTTGGGATTTTCTGAATATAAAAATACCGTACGCACGATGCTGAGATCAATTTGTGCGATATCAAATTGTTTGTGATCTACCACATCGAGGAGAACGGGATGCAAACACAAGCTTACCAACGGTTAGGCTGCCGACCTGACTGGACAAATGATCCCTGGCTTCACCAGACGCCAGAAGTCGGACACCATGTCCTTTGCCGCGACGTCCATCTCCAAAAAGAACTCCATCTTCGTCGTGAAAAGGCTTGAAATACTCAATATTCAACCGAGATTCGCGGTCTCACCCTTTCTCAGATCGAATCATTTTTTGTTGTAGCAGTTGCAGGGCAGATCCCTGCCACTACTCCAACAAAAGATGGCTCCAAAGCATGCCTGGAACAAGCCATATCGAGGTTGCAAGCCACCCCTCTCAGCAAAAAATTCGAAGAAATTCGAAATTTCAATGGTGGAAGATATACTATGAAGAGAATTTCAAAAAGTATGTTTCGCGGAGCGATCGCTCAACCTACGTCATTCAAACTTTGCAGGATGGTTCAGACGTACATGCTAGGCATGGAACCACAGAAGATGATATCATAGCTGACACACAGAGTCACACACACAGCAGATTCGTGTGCACAGATACTAAATTAGTGGACGTCGTCATCTTCTTCCCGCTGATCTCAAATGTACTATGACGTTCTATTTCGCCTGACGGCCACTTGGAGTGGTTAGATGATGGGGACACGTGAGGCAGGATGGAGAGGTTATGTGATTGCAAATACCTACACATTATCACATGGTTGAGATGATACAACGAGCCAGTGTCCGTGTCCTTGTTTAAACCCGTACGAAATCGACCCATTCTAGCGAAACAGTTTTCATTTGAACGAACCATAATCTTGTAGGGCCACGTTTAAACTAAATACAATTATACTCTTATGCGCCACATTCAAATCGTGACGTTTTGCTTGTATGGTGTAAGTGCCTTTCGGTTATACAGAACTTCAGCTATAAGGCGAGACCAATAAAAAACAAGAGATTCCCGGGCCCTCCCCAAAATCGAGCCGAAGTCAATTTTTTTTGAACGGTTTATATACGGTAAAGTACCTCCAGAGCGCCACACCTTGATCTCACAGGCCAGGGAAAGGAAAACCGTATGGAAGAGTGCAATGAAGTTTGTACGGTGTGAGAACCTTAGTGTACTAAGGTCACACTTTGCAGGTTTTTGTGTGGAGCTCGTGTCCACTCGAAGGTACGGATTGACTGCACAACGTGCACTATCTGTACAAGGTTCGTGTCGTATGACCTACAGACAGGAAACCACCTCCACAAAACGACCACGAAAGGACGAGATGGTGCGGCGCTCTCGCGGTACGTTACGGTACGTGTTCAGTACCGATCGTGTGAGTAGATCTGTGACAGGGAGTCACACAAACCCGGATGATTCCCTGATGTACGACTCGGGGCCATTACATCTTTGGCCAAACTAAACAACAAAAAAACTTTGTACGGGTAAACCGCTTACCTGTTGTCCGTGAAAAAATAAACAAAATTACCGGAAATTACTGTAAAAGACGAATTCATCATGCCATGCATACATACAAAGGAAAAATAAAAATATAAAAAATTTCGCCCGCCTCAATTTCACCTGGGTTCTGCCCGGGAATCTCGATTTTATTTTGGTCTCATCTAAGGAGCTAAATTCTATTGCACAATGGTGATCGTTATATGAGGAGTCGACTGTATGTATAGATTATTGCACGGTTAAAGAGTAGGGGGAGGATGCCAGCCGGCGGGTGGTTTGTTGGGCAATCGAGTCATCTGTCCAAGATTCATTTAGGGTCTCTCTCCCCATCTTCCATGAAGACGCTCTTGACCAGTTTTAGTTTATGGTGGTGAACAAGTACAGGTGCGTGTGTGTGTGTGTGTGTGTGTGTGTGTGTGTGTGTGTGTGTGTGTGTGCGCGTGTGTGTGTGAGTGTTGAAGTTTGCTGGTTCTTGAAAGCGCCACCCTAGTTGGCTAGAGTGTGAGAACAACTCTTGGAAAGTCAGGCGTCATGTCCGGGGCAGAGATTGATACTGCCACTTGTCACCTGACAAGAGTTGCCACTCGTCGCGGTGTGACGAGCCCGCGAGTGGGTACTGACAAGAAATCTGTCCATAGAAGAGTGGAGAGAGAGAGAGAGAGAGAGAGAGAGAGTCTTCAGCTTGCTCCCTGGAATGTTCGCTCTCTGCTGAACGCATCTGGCCCGATGGAGACGGCTTTCGCTCGCCAAGAGAGGATTCAAAATTCAAAATTTGGTGATCGCTGTTTTAAATCTGCTCCTGGCTTTCGGCGACACAATTGCAATCGTGGACGACGTCGTGGCGGAGCGGCTTCCTAGTGGCAGTGCTGACTTCTCTCGAACTCTCTCTCTCTTCTACTCTCCCCTGTATCGGTGGCAGGGCGGCCAAGCATTTGGCAGCCGTACACCAGGCCAAGTGTGTGTATATGTGTGTGTACGTGTGTGTGTGTGTGTGTGTGTGTACGTGTGTGTGTGTGTGCACAGGCTTGTGTGTGTATGTGTATTTGTGTGTCCGTACGCACATTCTTCGTTTCAAATTATTTTTGAAATGTTTTTTTTTCTTTCTCTCCAGTTGTGCACACAGCTAAGGCGGACGGAGACGGCCCAAGCTCTCCCAGTGATCAGATCTAGTGACTACACACACACGCGCGCACGTGTACACGCAGGGGCATTGTCAGCGCTGCGGTCAGTTCAACATGCCTGAGATCTCCAGTATCGTCCACCTGGTTATTGCCATACTGGCAACTGTAAGTCTTGCCAGTCACATAGCTATTCTCTGTGATTAGTGACCACCTCTTATGAGAGACAACCTCCTATGGGAGACCACCTCTTGTGAGAGACCACCTTTTTTGAGCATACCTACTGTATGTTTTCAGCGCATTCAAATTTCGGCCTCCCAGGGCTAAAACACATACTGTACATGCAGAAAATTTTGTCGGTCAATAATTTCGTTCAACTCCAAAGAAAGGAAGTTCGTCTGGTTGTAAATTTTCGTCCATGGATCATAGGAGTGTATTGAAAAGGTGGACAAATCGACAGTAGTCCGGCATTTAATTTAGTCCGAAACCTCCTTGGACGAAAAAGACGAAATTAAATTCCAGACGAATATTTCTGCTTATACAGTAGCGGCTGCATTACAATTTCAGCCCGTACTGCTGCTGCTGCTGCCTGGTCATGTTTGGCCAAAAATGTCTTGCGGCCGAAATTTATTTTTGCAAAGTTCAATACATACCGTAATGTCGCGTATAAAAGCAGGTGCTTACGGCCGCATAAGCCGCGGTTCGAACCATGCTTCTATTCAAAACCTGCGTCTACGTCAACATCATCAGTGTACACTGTGCAGTGGATAGATACTGGGATACTGGCACGCAGGTACCGTGCAAGTACGTCCACGTGTCTTTGCAGAGAGCGGCTTCTATTCAAATCGTGCTTCTGTGTCACGGCGCGCTTGGAAGAATCGGCTTCTGTTCGAGTCACGCTTCTATACAGGTTATGTAATGTAAGCTTTATTTTACTTCACCATATGACAGGGATGAATTTATTGTCATATTTTTGCATAGCAGTTTCGGCTATACAAAATCACAATTGTGTAGCAGTCTTTGATTTTGATTAGCATTTTTCTTTGAAGGGTGGGTGTTTACCACATTGTCCTTCTTGAGAGTGATGCCTGAAAGCCCATTTGCAAAAAAACGACTGAATCATAAATGTGCACGCAGATTGAGAGTGCCTGCACCACATACACTGCACTGTAGGCTTGGCATAGATAGTCTGTATGTATCGCAGTTTTCTGCGAATCACGGTGACTTTTGAGTAGAAGTAGATCGATTTTGCATCGCAAACTGCGATGCGATACAGGATAAATTCATCCCTGCCATAGGTACAGGCATTGCTGCCTTCTTGCTGTGGATCATAAATGATGCCACAGCTCCTAGGCTATGATGAAAAATAGTATGATAGATTAACCCTTTCACTGCCGCTGTCGACTGCAGTCGACAGAACATTCATGCACTCCGAGTGCCATTGTCGACTTGCGTCGACGAGTAAACATGCAGTCCCCAGTGCTGTTGTCGACTTCCGTTGACAGGCAGACCTCACCCAGTTTGTGCCTCTATTTTCGAATATTGGAGATGTTTAGCCGTGGTAGACGGCCACTGGGCCCTGGAAGGTGTCCATACCCATCGAAATACGCTTCCAGAAATATGGGTTGCCATTTGAAAAAAATCGAACCAGCGTCGTTGAAAATGCGCATCCGATTTTTAGCCGATCGGCGAGGAAGAAACCGGTTCTCACGCACTTCCACCTCGCTGAGTCGGTGCGAGTATTTTCCTCTTTCCCGTCAACTTTCATTGCACGGAGCATGGAATTTGGTTCAGACTTGGTGCCTAGCTATTACCCAAGACTCCAGGCGGCTATCCGTTGCGATAGGCGGTTGGAGTCACGGGTAGAGACAACCAGACGATAGATTCCTCGCGGACGCATTCACTGCAAACTTGACGGAAACAGCGCTGGCGGCAGTCACTGGGTCCAGAACTAAAATTTTCTAAGAACTACCACGTTACAATGGCGACCAGCACGGTCAAGAGACACTACAGGTATGTCAGCTACAACATAATATTCTTTCTACAACGACACCTACCTCTGGCTCAATACCTGACGATCTACTGCAAGCTGATGCGAAAGTGAATTACACCCGCGAACGCCGCGCTTGTCAACGGAACAGGGAAGCGCTTCACTCTCCGAAGTTGAAAAGTATTTGGACTGCTGCTAATTGGGAGAACAAACGACCACCATGGCGGCAGAACATTCCGCAGCCGTTCACCGACACGATCCGCTTCACCAAACGACTTCCGAGTTTTCTGGTGGCAGCAACAAGAATTTCGTCTGCAACGACAGGACGAAAATCTCTCGCGACTGAAGATTCCGCAAGCCATCTCTTCTGCTTCCAGTGTTGTAGCTCTCCTGTCCACTGGCATATCTTTCAATCCCTGCGAACGAAAAAAAAGGATCTGCTTCTCTCTCCAAAACAACGAACACCTAACTTTACTTCGCGAGTGTCCGGGCCGATCGTGTACATAGTGTATGTAGCGCATGCGGCGCACCGCGCACTTTCGCATGACATGACACGCGTTTTTGCACAGCGGCTGGCGTTAGATCGCGCAGCACATTTGTACTTCGGATTTTTCGATTTTTTTCGATGGCAATGGCGTCCTTTGTGAGTTGTCTACCTACGATGTATACTTTGGAAAGCGATATTCCGTACAGAAAGTACCGAAATATCCAGGAAAAGTAGGCCTTTCGATTTTTCGAGCTGGAGGTAAAAAGTGCCTGGCAGGGAGGGGGTGTACAGCTCAGCTGACAGCCTGGCAGGGAGCACCTTGTCACCTTGAGTGGTCAGCTGGCAGTGAAAGGGTTAATATGATCAATATGAACAGCATGGGAAGTAATAAGATGTCATGACTGTCAGCAGGACAATTATAAAAATACCATGCAGCAGTGTATTTTATGTGTGTTGTGGTTGTACATGCAGATAATATTGATGATGGACAGCTGACAGAACGTAATAGTGTGTCATTAGCTAATGGAGTGAAGTGAGATCAAGTTCTGAAAGAGATTTTTTGAAATGAACAAGGTTTGTTAGAGAGCGGGTAGCATCGGGTAGAGAATTCCATGTAGTGCTGCCCAGAAATTGGATAGAACATCTCCCAGCAGGATTGGGTAGGAACGGGATGCGAAGTAAAAACAGGTCATGCCTTTACACGCGACACTACGGTATACAGGCGGCAGCAAGAGTATATAGCCCCCCAAGAGTGTGCAACTCCCGATACCCTTTCGGCGAAAACTCACATCGCGTGGTGCAGTGTCGCAGTTGTACGTTTCCAGGCTGTTTCCAGGCCGTTTTTAGCGAGCAGAGGAGTAATGAAAAAGCACTCTCTGACAGAAACTCACTGCGGGTCTGCAAATCCCCAGCATGATCATGGCGGATATTCGGATTGCGCGCACGCTATCCTTCGTTTATACGTAGCACGAACGCATCTGAGACACGTGATGTGAGTTTTCACCGTCGGAGACCCCGGCATATGCAGAATTGCACACTCTTGGGAGTTATAATTATACTCATGGGAGTTATAATTATACTCATGGTGGCAGCAGTACAGGACGAAAATTTGATGCGGCCAAAATGTGTTTTAGCCCTGGGAGGCCGAAATTTGAATGGCCGAAAAATTGTAGACTTTCAGTTAACTACCTGTGACACTGAACCTTTCGAAACGAAATTTTGCCTGCAAAGAAATTTTCTTCCACAAATGCCCAGGCCGAAAATAGTCAAGAGTAAGTATGCGCCGAATATTTGTTTACTTAAAAAGTTAAATATAGTACGGCCAAACCTGTTAAGGCGACCATTCGGATAAGGCGACCACCTGTCCTAGGAGACCACTGTGTGCTTGTGCGTGTGTGTGCGTGCGTGTGTATGTGCGTGTGTGCGTGCGTGTGTATGTATGTATGTGCGTGTGTGTGCGTGCAAGCCGTGCATGTGTGTGTGTGTGTGTGTGTGTATATGTGTGTGTGTGTGTGTGTTTGTGTGTGTGTGTGTGTGTGTGTGTGTGTGTGTGTGTGTGTGTGTGTGTGTGTGTGTGTATGTGTGTGTGTGTGTATGTGGATTTATGTTGCTGTGCTTACACCCTGTGATCCCAATGCAGCTGTTCGCTATCATCGTAGTCGGAGTGACCAACGATCGTCTGATAAGCCCCGCTCCCGGGTCACCCATAGCCGTGTGCTATTTAGGAAGTCCACGGCCCCTTGCTTTCCCTTCAAGCCGCGGTTGTGACACAGCAGTTGGTATTGGAGCTGTTGGACTGATTGCTGGATTCATTGTGATAGGTAGGTCACTGGTGATCTGCAACTTAAAAAAAAAGTAAAGAAAAAAAGTAAATTATCGTGTCCGTTCGAACTCACGACGGCCGCTAACACCTGTGATCTGCACTTGCTTCAATAATGATCTCGCATCAAGAATGGATTGTTGTTAGACCCCCCCCCCCCGTAGTGTCCCCCCCCCCCCCCCCGTAGTGTCCCCCCCCCCGTAGTGACCCCCCCGTAGTGTCCCCCCCCCCCCGTAGTGTCCCCGTAGTGTCCCCCCCCCGTAGTGTCCCCCACCCACCCCCGTAGTGTCCCCCCACCCCCCGTAGTGCCCCCCCCCGTAGTGTCCCCCTCACCCCCCCCCCCCCCCCCGTAGTGCCGCGCTACCGAACCGTTGATTTTTGGAGATACCGAAAATTTTAAACCAGTGAAAATTCCCGGTTTTACAGTAGGACGACGAATTCGCATATAATTCGCATATAGCGAATTTTGTGATAATTGTAACGAACCATTGTCCATGTCCCTGTTTGAGCCAATACAGAATTGCCCCTTTATTGCGAACAAGTTTGGTTTACAACGAACCGAATCTTGTGTGGCTGCATGTAGACGAAAGTGGCTTTCAGGCCAACTTTGTCCAAATTTCCTGAGTTGAAAGTTGACTGCACTGCGATCGATCGTGCGCGTGAGAAAGTGCAGATGCTACGAAAATGCAGAAGGCGGACTTCACTCAGACGCCCTCGCGAGAGACTATTTTCGCTGCATTTTCTCTTCTCAGTTGTCTGCCCGGCCTCGTTATCTTTGCAGAGAGCTTTCGTTTGTAAAGATCCGTCCGTGGATATACAGCGTGGATATACAGCGTGGATATACAGCGTGGATATACAGCGTGGATATACAGCGTGGATATACAGCGTGGATATACAGCTGAGCTATGAACAATTTGAGTCCGGCTCAACCCCCTGGCACTGAAAGGGTTAATGTTCTACTGTCAACTCATACTAAGTCTGCATGCACAGTATGTGTGCTCATGTGTGTGTGTGACTGTGTGTGTGTGTGTGTTTAGGGTTTTACGTCGGGCCCTAGACGACGGCTACTTTGGCCTACCGGACAACGAAGAAGTTGTGACCAAAGAGAATGATTTTATTTCCTGCGCATGCGTATGTAGAATGACGTAATACTCAGTGATTCAGGTCGCTACAGTACTCCCCCGCCAGTGGTGAGGTCGGGAGGAGCGAAGCACGATAAACAAGAAACAAGAAAGAGAAGAGAAAGGAAAGCGCAGCATGTACAAGGCGGAACGGCAAAAATATAATAATATGATACATATGTACAGGCGAGAGCGCTGCGTGTATGAAATTTGTTTGAGACGTGGCAACAAAGGCCGAAACAAAATCAAAAATGCAGAAAGCGGAAATGAGAGAGATGCATGACAGAGGCAGGTTAACATGTCAGAGGTGTGTTAACGTGACAGAGGTGGAGAGCATGTCAGAGGCAGAAAGAAAGAAAAGAGGAAATGTACGCGTGACAGAGGAGTGTTATCGTGTCAGAGGCGGAAAGAAAGGAAATGTACGCGTGACAGAGGAGTGTTATCGTGTCAGAGGCGGCTGCATGTTGCAGGCTTGGCGGGATACCAGCAGGAGCGCTGCACTGGGGCGAGGCGTGCCGACTGAGGCGGGGACAGATGGAGGCGAGCGCAGCTCCATGGGGTCCGGTGCCGGGCGTGTGCCTGCGTGCGTGCACAGTGAGTGAGCTGGTACGACGGGTGGAGGTGGCCAATTTCCAGCTTGAGGCCAGGACGAAGACGACTGGACGATGTGCCGTGGCAGGATAGCGGGGTATCCAGGTGGGCCGGGAGGGTGGCAGGGGCCACAGCAGCTCCGAGGCGGATCCAGTGACGAGTGGTGGTGAGGCTCAAGTTTTACGTCAACAGCCGGCGATTGACGGGTTCCCGAGAGTTCAGGCGAGCAGGAAACTGCGGCGGGCCGAGCTCGGGGATGGCATGCTCAAAACTCCGAAGAGCGCAGCGTCAGGGGTCACCAATTTAGGGTTTTACGTCGGGCCCTAGACGACGGCTACTTTGGCCAACCGGACAACGAAGAAGTTGTGACCAAAGAGAATGATTTTATTTCTTGCGCATGCGTATGTAGAATGACGTAATACTCAGTGATTCAGGTCGCTACAGCGCCGTGGCCATCTCTGGCAGCTGTCAATAGTAGTAGTAGTAGTAGTAGTGTGTGTGCGTGTGTGTGTGTGTGCGTGTGTGTGTGTGTGTGTCGCATTAAAGCGCAGCATTTATGCTCATTAACAGCTAGCATCATTGCAGCTCACCGCCGCGGGTACGTGCTGCCCCATGTCCTCGAATGCACATGGTGCCGCACAAATGCCCCTGCTGCCCCATGCCCTTGCATGCGCATGGTGCCGCACAACTGTCTCCGCCGCCCCTTTGTTCTCGCAGGCGCGTGGGGCCGCATACCTATCTCTGCCGCCACATGTCCTTGCGGGCGCATGGCGCCGCACAACTGTCTCTGCTGCCCTGTGTCCTCGCGCAGGCATGGTGTCGCACAACTGTCAGTGTTGCCACTCACATTTACCCCAGCTCACATAACGTGCCCATGACGTCAGCAACCATACTGATGTCCGGTTACCATGACGCAAAAATGGCGACCCATTTTTCTTGCTCCCTTGCTGACAATCTCTTCTCAAGAATTGTTCATGGTGGTGACTGGTTGTCAGTTTATTTGTTTCTCGTTCCCACCCTCCCACTCCCATATTTATCCTCACATGCTTACTTTTATAAAGTAAACCCCAATAAACGGTGCCCGGCGGCTCTCCATTTCTCCATTGAATGCATCAGTGGGCTCTTGGCTCTTGCCAACCCTGCTATTACTTGCCCCCCGGGCAAATGCAATTCAATTTCGCGGGCCGCGCACCATCCACCCAAGCAATGTGTGTTCTTGTTAATGTGTGTGTGCGTGTGTGTGTGTGTGTGTGTGTGTGCGTGCGCGCACGTACATTTGTGTGTGTGTGTGTGTGTGTGTGTGTGTGTGCGTGCGTGTGTGCGTGCGCGCACGTGCATTTGTCAATTGTGTGTGTGTGTGTGTGATGTGTGTGTGTGTGCGTGCGTGCGCACGTGCATGCGTTCAGCGTGTGTGCGTGCACGTGCGTGGGCATGTGTGTGTGTGTCGTCTGCTGCTGTTGCTGCTGCTAAATCATGCAGTTCTAATCTTTGATGGTGCTGACTCTGCCGTTCTCCATCTTGTTCTTGGTTTTGACCCGATACCTTCGTTACTTTGCAGCAATGGCCGTGGTGGAACTCGTCGGGGTCACCGTGCTAGCTTTTCTCAACTCTAAACCCGTCAATTTAGTCAGGGCCATTGCCTGCGGTGTGCTGGCCTTCCTCTTCCTCGTAGCCTTTGGAGGTTGTTGTGGACGACTTCAATAGCAACTCCTTGGCAAAGGCTAATTTCGAAAGTCGCAAGAGTGATGGTGAAGCAGTCGCTGCTTTTTGTTTCTTTCTCCATTGCTGCCTGGGTAAGGAGACAGATTGTGTCAGATGGGATGTGTTTCTGTGTTGTGTGTGCGTGTGTGTGTGCTGTGTGTGTGTGTGTGTGTTTATGCACGTGTGTGTTTTTTGTGTGTGTGTGTGTGTGCTCTCTCTCTCTCTCTCTCTCTCTCTCTCTCTCTCTCTCTCTCTCTCTCTCTCTCTCTCTCTCTCTCTCTCTCTCTCTCTCTCTCTCTCTCTCTCTCTCTCTCTCTCTCTCTCACACACACACACACACACACACACACGCACACACACGCACCCCCCCCCCCCCCACACACACTCTCTCTCACTTGCGCACACACACACACACGCACGCACACACTACTGCTACTACTACTACAATTGACAGCTGCCAGAATCAGTGGGGGTTTAGGGGGGGGGGGGGGGGGGGGGGAAGGGGGGCGCCCCCCCCCCCCCCCTCTCAAAAGCTTCGACCTAGGTTTCGAAAAATAAAAGGCAGGCGCCGGGGCTAGCTAGACTAGGTTCGGGGCGCGCGACCTGAAACGATCGTCCAAAAGCGGTTGCACGGTAGATCTACGGTGCTCGAGCTAGTGTTGATTGTACACACTACAGACTAGTACAGTACAGTCTACAGAGTACTAGAGTCTACGTACAGTGAGCATGCATGGCTACAGAAACACGGTGACCTGACTGTGTACTGTTGTACGTACAGTGTGATCCCTGCTGGGACGCGCTCGACGCGTCTTCAACGTTATGTACAAACATCGAAGAAAAGTCTTCGATCGAATCAAACAAAACACGATTCGAATGCCGAGGGCTCAGGCGATCATCCTCGTTCGAATCGTGTTTTGGTTGACTCGAAGACTTTTCTTCGATGTCTCAGCGACATCCCAAAAGGCCAAGCTCTAGCCAGCAGAACCCGGAATTTTTGTAAAGCGTTCCTGTGGCGGCGCAACTCCTGCTGCCGCTCCAACAGGAAAAGTGGGAGTGATGAAATCGCTGTTATTCCAGTTGAACTTTCGGAGCGGACTGACAGTCACACTCCGCCAGACGTTGAAGAACCTGTTGTCAGCGAGCAGCCAGAACATGAAGAACAGCGCACAGTGACAAGTACCGCTGCCTATGTAAAAGATGCTTTGAGAACGGTGAGAAATTGTTGGACTCGCATAAATAATTGCAGTTGATTCGCTCGCATAACGGCAAATTTGAAGTTCACAATGTACATTGTTGCTGCGTGTACAGAAATACTGCTCGTGGTGTGTGAGATTTACGGCTTGTTGTTGTTGTTGTTGTTTATTTTACTTCACCAAATGAACAGGCAGAGATGCCTTCTCACCTGCCCATAGGACAGGTTCTCACAGAATGATGAAGGGATGATATGCAAGGGAAAACAAGAAATGATAATAATAAGACAGAAAGGACCAAAAGAAGAAAAGGAAAATTTTATTTGAAGACAATTTCATGGAGTCAGAAATAGAACGACAATAATTTCATGGAGTCAAAGAATAGACAATTTTATGGAGTCAGGAACACGTGATTGATTTTATAGACATGCATGCACAAATGATTGATAGATGAGAAGGTGGGAATTTATGGCAGATAATAGAAGTTTAACGAGGATATTCACAAAGTAAGTATATCAATGGCAGAAAGAGCTTTTCGGAAGGGACCAGGGACATGTATCACTCTAAAATCAGAGGGGAGAGCGTTCCAGAGAATGCTTCCCCAAATCATCATGGTCGATCGTCCCGCAGGCCCACGAAGAAAGGCAACTTGAAGCAAGTCCGACACTTGTCCCCGTGTGGTGCGCTGATCCTCCGGAACAGTCTCTGGGGCCGTTCGGGTGAATAACTGTTGAAGAAGGGGGCTACAGGAGGAGCTTCTTGACATCGGTTTTCAAAATGGCTGACCTAGTACAGTAGCATGATGTCATCTACCCCCACCCCATCCCGCCTTGATCCCGGCCGCAACCCTCCCCCCCCCCCCCCCCCCTCAGCCAAATCCTGGACACGCCACTGAGAATTGGCCACGCCGCTCCCAGATGGGAGATACTGTCAGAGAGGTAAGGAGGAGGGGGGGGGGGCAGGCAATGCTGCAAGTGGCGATCGCAATCTTGCCCCCTCCGGAAGTGTCGGTTGTGACAAACTTGGCGGTGAAGCTTGAATTGCTGGTGTTGAGCCACAGTAGGGCGCTTTGGACAGGTTCCACAACAATGACGCTTGAGACCCGTAGCCGATTTAAACAGGTTGTGCAAGTTACATCCGGAACAACTAGAGGAGCAGGGGCAGGCGGCTGGTCGCCAACATCTAGCCGACACTTATGCACCGCAAAGCCTCCCCTGCTACGTAGCCATCGGTTGCATGTTGGCCACTGCACTGTCCCAGGCAGCTCTGATACTGGCATGTTGGCCACTGCACTGTCCCAGGCAGCTCTGATACTGGCCACTGCACTGTCCCAGGCAGCTCTGATACTGGCCACTGCACTGTCCCAGGCAGCAGCTCTGATACTGGCCACTGCACTGTCCCAGGCAGCTCTGATACTGGCCACTGCACTGTCCCAGGCAGCAGCTCTGATACTGGCCACTGCACTGTCCCAGGCAGCAGCTCTGATACTGGGCGCTGCACTGTCCCAGGCAGCAGCTCTGATACTATCCACTGCACTGTCCCAGGCAGCAGCTCTGATACTGGCCACTGCACTGTCCCAGGCAGCAGCTCTGATACTGGCCACTGCACTGTCCCAGGCAGCAGCTCTGATACTGGCCACTGCACTGTCCCAGGCAGCAGCTCTGATACTGGCCACTGCACTGTCCCAGGCAGCAGCTCTGATACTGGGCGCTGACCGAGTGTAGAACACTTATGCCGGACCATGTCAGAACTGCAGTGGAACAGACGGTTGCATTTTGGGCACTCAATGTTCTTCGGAGCAGGTTCCTTGTCCTGACCTGCTGCTGCCACCACACCACGCCACTCTCCACGGTCGCTGTGCCAACTTGAACTAGTTACGCACTCCAGCAACAGATCTGTGTGGATGGTGTCCTTCCAGCGACGACAAGGTCCACAGAATGGCCGATGGCGAGGGAGACATGCAAACACTGACTGCATTGGTACTCTGGTGTGTGATCAAGGCGAGCCAGGTGCCCAAGCCACTCCAATCGTCTCTGGTGCACCATACGTGATAACGGTGTGTGATCACCCCACTGTGCTCGCAGTTCCTGTGAGGAGATGCGCTGTTCCCACTGTCGGCCGCGCGATACGCCAAGGATGGAGCGAATGTTGGCATGGTGAAACCAGTCAATTCTGTCTAAATCCGACTTCAACGGCGTCCAGCATTACAGAACCGTTGACCTCAGCTGAGATCCCAGTGAAAAAGTGATCCCAGTGAAAATGTTGGTGTATGCAGTGTGTGCTCTAGGATTGTAGGACAGCCGGGTATACGTATACCTGGAGCAACCATTTCAACCGGGTCGGAGCCGGGTACACATGTACCTGCCGGCGCTGTCTCACCAGCCGGGTACACATGTACCTGCCGGCGCTGTCTCACCAGCCGAGTCACATGCTTTAACTGCATGGTTGGTTGGTTTATTTTAATTCGGACAATAAACGGGAACTAGGCCCAATGATGTAAAGGCGAAAGGATAAGCCGCATTTAGAAAAGAGAGGACAAGAATTAGAAAATTACGAAAGAAGAAGAAGTATCTGACACACACAAGCCATGTAGTCAGTCCTTTCAAAGTTCGAAAGTGTAAAGTACCAACCGGGTCACAGGTGACCCGGTACTATATTTTCAACCGGGTCCAAGCGCCGCCCAACCAGGTGGATTACCCGGCTCACCCGGCGCTGGAGCAGACACTGGTATGACATGGGTAGGTTGCCATTTGAAAGTATAGAGAACAAACGCGATCAGCGCAAACAATTTTCGCTATTTCGATCGTGTTCTCGCTCAGTTTCGCTGCTTGTAGCGAGAATGTAGCTTGTTCCAGGTAATGTCGACGTCTTCTAGATGTGGTGGACGCTTGGAGAGATTGGCTGTGGCTATATCATCGCGGAATGCGACTCTAAATGGAAAATCTGTATCGCTGGTCCCATCGCAGTATTCGCTCTCCAAACAGGAACGAGAGGGAGGGCAGCGATGGCTTAAATCGTCAAGGCAAGCGTAATTCACCAGTCAGCGAGTGCTTCTTGTTTTCTCTGTCACTTACCTTACGCTGGATGTGAGTAGATGAAGAAAAATATAGATTTCGAACCTGAAACAATACTTCGAAAATTGCAATTTTGAAGCAATTGGTTTACCTCAAATATGTGACAATATGACCATATCCCTGGCATGTTGGTGCTCTTCGTGCACTGAGACAACTCTTATGAGGTTGTTTTGTCCCTATGTTCCCAGTAAAGTAAAAGTAAAGTAAATTATCGTGTCCGTTCCCGAAGGGAACTCACGACAGCCGCTAACACCCGGTAAATCCTAGCGGCAGATGCAGCGCCTAACGGTGGGGGTGAGTGGATAAGTCTCACAACCACTGGCACAAGTGCCGAGAACGATCCCATTAGCTGCATCCATGTTCCCAGTACATGAGCACAAACTAATTTTCATCCTATTTGTTTCTGATAGCCTGATTGGTCAGAAATATGCACAATTGGCGCGTATCTTTGGTATTCCACATATGGCCTTCGTATACTACTGCATGCTGTCCCAATATCCATGCTTACCTGGGTGCAGTGATACATATGGAGTCAGGAAAACACAACTTGCATATACAAAAGTTATCTAGATTTCATACCATGTTTGCTTCTTTGGCTGCGATAGCCCCTTACATACATTAGGTGGCTGGTACATAAAGGGTTAAAGTGAGTTTTCCGTATTTTTCGGTTTTGCCTGGTGAGCCAGAGAGGATGTTGCCGTGGACAGTTCGTCTCTTTTGTTTCTTTCTTGGCATTTTCCTGCTGGTTATTCGTTCAGTGGAAGGTCCTAGCCGATCCTTCACCTTCTCGAAAAATAAGTGACAATCGGAAGGCGTGAGCCGGCACTTCTTGATCCGAATTTCACCGTACATGAACATTTACCACTGCGTTCGTGTGCGATTTGAAAATAAAATGCGTGCAGAACTCGCAGTCATTTTCCTGAACTCTGCCCCGTACAACCGTCATGTAAACGGTACACACATCTGTGCCCATTACTGAGCGGCCTTTACTTGATCAGTCTTACTCAGTGTTTACAAGAGGTGTTGGCGACAGTCATCCAACGTATACCGTAAAGTCCGCTGCAAACGCCCACTTCGCTGCAAACGCCTACCCCAGCGGGTCCATACTATTTTGGTCTTTTTCAGTTGTAGGCAACTGGCATGAAGGTCGAATGTGTACGAGAACGACTAAAATGCCTACAAACTGCCTATGTCTTACCAAGAGGCTCGCAAAAGCGATTGTCAATATCTTGCTGCAAAGAAGAAAAAAATCTTCGGTCGAGATTTCCTTTCATACGATGCATGAGTCGTCTTTGTTATTAGTTCGTTCTCCATGAAGTTATGCCGTAGAATCCATCTGGTTTTCAAATCATGAAATTTCTGCAGTGCCACGATGTCGCGCTTTCAGAATGAAACGGTGATTGTTCTGACGAAGCGTCATTCAATGTCGCAGTATTGCAGTTGCAAGTCGAACAGGGGGGGGGGGGGGGGGGGGAATGTCACAGAAGCTACACATACAAAGTAGCTGCTAACTTGTTGAAAACTCTGAAGTGCTCGAGAAAAACCTTTGCCATTGCGCTTTGCGTGATTTGGAAATCATGGCTTGAAACACCGCCAGAAGTGTATTTGGTTCCTGCAATAGCCTGTTCTTCGCTACCTTGTTATTCCGAAGTAACTCCCGTTTGGATTTGCGAAATAAAACAACCATCATCATAAAATCACTAGGAGCTAGCTCGTAGCTAGTGCCCAAAGATATTTTGAAACCCGGAAAATGGACATAGTTTACCGTAGCAAAGCACTCCTCGCGCTACGGTGTGAGATGCACTTTCGTACAGCAGGGGTGAAAGTGCACGGGGTCAGTGCGTATAGGCCAGCAGATCTTGCAAAAATGGGATGGGCGTTTACAGCGGACTTTACGATACTTACACATTCGGTGCTTTTCCCTGTGTTTGATTTGGTTTCCTTTCAGACGGCACTGGTTGTCATGTATGTCATCCGGGTCATCAAAGGAACTTCCTCTTCCTCTTCAGCACCCTCAGCCAGTGTTGCCTGATGGTCAACCAATGTCACATGATCTTTTCTGGATTGCAATGACATCATGTTGAGGCAGGCTCTGATGTCATGGCGATGTCATGTTGAGTCCTTGTGATACTGTGGGCCGCTGCTAGCTGTTTAGGATGGCCATCATGACGGTGGTGACGGGATCACAGTTGACGCTGCTGCTCTTTTTATTGCTGCTGTTGTTGCGCTTGAACGTGTGTATTTGTATGTCCATGTGCACGCGTATGTGAACGTTTACACGGACATGTGTATGTGTGTATGTGTACATGTATGTGCACGTGTAACGTCCTGCTCAGTGAAAGCCAGTCACGTCACGTCACTACGTACGCGCCGGGCGTTGCGCGGCACTAGACCTGCGAACACTGGGCTGCGAAATGATGCAAGGTGCAAACTGCCTTGAGTGGCATGACTGCTGGATTCCATTGAGCAGGACTGTACATGTGTGTGTGTGTGTATGTGTGTGTATGTGTATGTGTGTGTGTGTGTGTGTGTGTGTGTGTGTGTGTGTGTGTGTGTGTGTGTGTGTGTATGTGTGTGTGTATGTGTGTGTGTGTGTGTGTGTGTGTGTGTGTGTGTGTATGTGTGTGTGTGGGGGGGGGGGGGTGTGGGTGGATGTGTATGTGTATGTGTATTGTTATGCATGCGTACGTGATCTCACTCTGCAAACCTTGCTCTGCCATACTGTGCTCTGTGTGAAATACTAGCACTACAATCATCATCAGTATACTACATAACAATCATATCAGTTATCATTGTACTAGTATTCACTACCACTACCACTACCACTAGCCAACATACTGTGCTGTGTGTGACTGGCAAGGGGCCTGTCCATACACTCTACTCTTTGTCGCTCTTAGCCTATCCATGCACTCTACTCCAAGCCTGTCCATGCACACTCACTCTTAGCCTGTCCATGCACTCTACTCTATGTCACTCTTAGCCTGTCCATACACACTCACTCTTAGCCTGTCCATCCACTCTACTCCAAGGGCGCGTTTGAATTGTCTTCATCAACTGTTCAAACAAATTTTATAAAGAGATTAGTTGAAGTGTCCCATTCGAACGGTTTCTATCATTTTAGAGTTTTTCAGTGGAATTGTCATGGCGATGATGACGTCGGATCAGATCGACCATCTTCACGTACTACGTGGCGTAGCTATTCCAAACTCTTCGAAACTAATCCATTTTCCCATCAGATGAGTTTCCAGGAGTTTCGAGGAGCTTCGTTTTTCTGAAGAGGCCAATAAGGCCACCTCTTCAGAAAAACGAAACTCCTTGAAAAGTCAAAGAGTGACAATTTTTTTTTTCTCCTCCCCTTCTCCCTTCCTTGCCATGGTTGGCTAACACCCTCTCTCTTTGTATTCGCCGGTGTTCTCACTGTGCTATGAGATGCTGCAATAAATAAATTAAAAAAATAATAAATTGGAACGTGCCCTAAGTCACTCTTGGCCTGTCCATACACTCTACTCTAAGTCACTCTTAGTAGTAGTCTGTTTCAACGTTATCATTTATTTTTATCCTGTGGCTTAGGTCTGCATCTCTCATTGCCCTGGGCGTTCCTGTACGCTTTATGGCTACTGCAATACGTGTAGCAATACATGTAGGTTACAGCAATGCTGCAGTACGTGTAGCAATGGGTTACAGCAATGCTGCAGTACGTGTAGCAATGGGTTACTATGGTTACAGCAATGCTGCAGTACGTGTAGCAATAGGTTACTATGGTTACAGCAATGCTGCAGTACGTGTAGCAATAGGTTACTATGGTTACAGCAATGCTGCAGTACGTGTAGCAATAGGTTACTATGGTTACAGCAATGCTGCAGTACGTGTAGCAATAGGTTACAGCAAGAGTAGATAAACAAAGAGTGTGCAACTCCGGATCTCTCCTGTACAATCTCCTGATACCCACGGCGGAATGTTTTGTTGACGTCACCTTTTTTTCAGAAAAACGCGCTTCTTGCCGCAGAGCAGTGTGAGAGCACGTGCTGGGCACCGACATTGTAATGTTAGCCCGGCCAAGTGCACGAGGCAAAACTTTACAAAAGACTAGCAGCGCTTGGGTGGTCGAAAAGATTACGTCAACAAAAAATTCCGCCGTGGGCCAACCCATCCGTGCGGTTCCGGGAGTTGCACACTCTTGTTTATCTACTGTTGGTTACAGCAATGCTGCAGTACGTGTAGCAATGGGTTACTATGGTTACAGCAATGCATGGCATCATTATTGTCAACTACTTCAAGTAGTACTAGTGCGTTTTTCAAGTTTTTTGCCTGCCCTGTGCCATGGTGATCTGCTCTATCTGTGTGTGTGTGTGTGTGTGTGTGTGTGTGTGTATGTGTGTGTGTGCGGAGATTTGCTTACGAGTATCTGGACCTGGAGTGGTTACAACTAGACAATTGCCCTGATCTAATGGTGCTACATTGTACATGTACATGACAATCATGTACATAACTAACCGTAATCCTAACCTAAATATCTACTCAATAATTATCACCTTCTCTGATGAGCCTTATGAAGGCGAAACAGCTGTCAGGAGGAATGTCAGTATCTACCTGCAACCCTTCCTTGGTTGGTGTGTGTAATGGCTACTGAGGGTAGCAGTGAGTCGGCTGTGAGAGCGCATGGAGGAGAGGAGAGGAAGAGTTCTTTACATTTTATTGGCCGAATAGTACCGTCCACCATTTGAAATAACTAAATATCTACATGTATACAATCAGTGTATTGCTTGGTTTGGAACAAAAATGGAAGAAAGGGTGCACATTGTCAAACTTCCAGGACATGATGCATTTAGTCGATCTGCCTCTGAAGCTGCTACAATATCTCTCACGAGCTCCATCACTTCTTAGCACTATAAGACACGATCACGTCTCCATTGGCTGCTCTCCATAGCAACTTTGATGCAGGGCTGTGGCTGAATAGTGGGTGTATCAAAAATCTTTTCCCTTGCTTATCCATGTAGTGAGAGGTGAAACCATTATTGCTGGTGATCATTTAGATGCTGGAAGCTTACATGTATCTTCGGAAGTGGTATTCCTCCCTGCAGACAAGCTGTCACTGCTTACACTCTGTGAAAAAATATCTTCATCTGAAACAGCTCACGTGAGGCCAGTTCCTGAGAGACGATCTCAGATCGAGATCCCTCCTCCCATTTGCGGAAATCCTAAAACCACATGGTCAGAAGTTATTTTGCCGCTCTACACCCTCTGCTTGCGCTGTCTTCTTCTCCTGAGGTTGCGTGGAGACAAATGGTTGGCCAGAATACTCTTCTATTCTGATAGCATTTGACTGTAGGCCTTGCATTACAATCGTCCTCGACGAACTGTACGTGTTTCACCAGGAAAGTAAGACACGCGCTGCTGAGCACTCAAATCGACTTGGTACTGCGTCCATGAGAAATTCTAATTCTTTTCGAGCCTGCTGAGCTGGCTCGGCAAAGGCAGTTATTTGGAACAAGCTCTTTCTGTTTATAGCCGCTCCTTCATCCAGGTCCAAATTTATCAAAATGGATCAGTGTTTACTTCAGTATCACTAGAGATGCTTTGGCCAGAGCCTATGGCATAACTGGAAACTTCTCTTCGTCTGTTTGACATTCACTTCGCGTACATCTACTCTAGTCTCCTCCATGGTTCTTCATGATTTCTAAAAAAAAACTCCTCGTAAATCATCGTTACGGATTTTGTGTAACACTAACAAGTAACAGCATCAGTTGTAACGTTGGGCATGCTATATCACGTGTACATTTACCTGACTACATTGCTACATAAAGACTTTATGTACGTAGCAATGGCATTACAATGTAGTCAGGTAAATGTAGCATTAGTGCTAAAGCAGTAAAGGTGTTCCATGTCTACAAATCACAAAGTCATGTGTCGGTACAATACATGGCGTTGCACCTCATGGCTTTAGGCTAGCCGATTGTTGCCAAAAACCTGATATTTTCCGACAGTATCCACTATGAAACTCGTTATGATGCTCAAACCTCACATAATGCTCGTCTTGTTCCTTTCTAATGCTCTGATGCTCGGATAGTCTCATAATGCCGAATAAAATGCCGGCATTATCCGCTGGACCCTAGAGATGTCCCCTTAGCTCATTGGACAAGGATGCATGATTGCACAGCTTAGAGACAGCCACTAAGGGGTGACAGACACCTGCAAGACAGCTTGTACCGTTGTGATTGTCGCAGGGACGCCATACTCGACATGATCCTGGGCACAAGTGCTAGTGCTGCAAACATGCAAACTATGCAATCGTTTGTGAATCAGAGCGCTTACAGCAGCACTGTCTGGTATCGAAGAAATGGCGATGAGAGTCACAGTGACAGTGTAGCCTAGTCAAAGTTGTTCCTTTTTTGCATCAAGAAAATTATTATCTATACGGTTCAGCCACCTTGTACAACCGGGCATCGTGTGCCTGCAGGCCTGGTTAAGCTAAGACTCATGTTATCTTAGTAAAACTCTACAAGTCTGTTCGTTCTAGTGCGCATACTCCTTCGCCGCCCCTAGAGTACGATTATACCTGGCTTGTAGGGCTAGGCATATGGTGCATGGAGGAGCGGAGTTGCAACTGATCGCGTTCCAGCACAGGGATTTGTGCAAAGCGGGGTTGCAACTGATCGCGTTCCAGCACAGGGATTTGTGCAAAGCGGGTTACAACTGATCGCGTTCCAGCACAGGGATTTGTGCAGCAAAGCGGGTCGGTGTGCATGTTTGGCCGGCTGTGACTATTTATTTCATAATGCGGACTTTTGTAAATGAATGAAAACTGCATGCACTATAGTACTACTCAATCCAATCCAGTCCCGTCACTCGAGTATGCGCCGGACACAGTCCTAGACCCGCCAACACAGGCCTGCCAAATGCTGCAAAGCAAACTAAGTAATACTTATTATTAGTTAGTTACTTGAGTGATATGACGCGACTGGAGACTTCACTGAGCAGCACTGAACATTCCGTGTATTTGTCATGGTCTCCAATGCCATGGCAGTGAGCTGTGTAGATCAAGGAGTACTAATTTTATGACTCCAAATCTCGCTAGAATCACCCTAGAGACATACAATTATGTACTTCAAGGAAGTGGTACTGTACAAGTCCAATCTGACTCATGAGCACTACACCACGTGATGTGAGTTTTCGCCGTCGCCGGATCTGATCCCTGTCCTTGGATATTATTGTTCCTCCATGGGGCTGTGGACTCAAGTGCAAATAATGCACACTCTCGGACGGTTATGCATGTTGATTCTTGCCATCTTGGTGTCCCGACAGACACAGCGGGATGGACGAACCTTGAATCACGTGCCCCGATGATCGGCGCCTGGATGAGCTTCGCACTGTCTTTATGTCAAGCTGTTCAGATGGTTGTGCTTTGTCAGGTCGCTGCTCTCCTCAGACTCAGAGAGTCTACTCCGTCTAGTCCTACAAGTACAAGTACAAGCCGTCCATGGTCTGCACAAGCCTGTGACAACACCATGTTGTCAAAGACAATCCAATGAACAAACCTATTCAAAATTCAACCAATCAGCAACGTAGCTCCTAGCAACCAACCAGTTGCAGTGTCTAAGCTGAAAGCTTATGCCACGGCAGCGCGACTACTAGGCGCATGCGTGGAATAACGTGCCGCGGAGACGCTGCGCTTGTTCAATCACATACATTAGATGCTGTCGTTCCTCCTCTTTCTCTTTGAGATTTTCTGCAGTACAATAACACCGTGAAAACCTTTGACTGCCAAGATGCCTTCACCTAAATTTCATATGAAGCACCATTCAGAAGATGTTGTTGTGTCCTCTGACGGACGCGACATGACCAGACAACTTCCCTCTCCTACCAGCCGGAAACCAACCAAACCTGCCGCCGCCGCTGCCTCTCAAACTCAGCCTGCAGCAAAATCGCAACGAGGTACGTACGCGCGCGCGCGCTCGTGAGTGCGTGCGACTGAGTGTCTGTGTCACTGTGTGTGTGATGGGTGACATTGAGTGCGTTGAAAAGATCCCTTCTTATCTGAATGGACGTGTGGCTCTTTCTCTCTCCCACAGTCTACTGGATATTGTCTGAACACACACTAGTAGGCATGTGAGATGTGTACGGTAGATATCTATGTCACTTTCATAATTGAGAATTCAAGAGAATGCAGCGACAAAGATATCTACTCTTACAAGTAGTATCCAATAACACGCATTCACGGAGTGTCAGATTCTACCACTCTTTTGGCCATAGAAGCGCTCTGGCATAGGATTCAGTTTAGGCCACCAGAACAGTGTATGCTAAACCAGGTAGACATAGTCGCATTTGTATTTGATTGGTTTGGACCGCGGAGATTTCTGTACTCTTGCACATGGCTATGTTGATCACAGTATGACCGTGTTTGGGGTCAGTAGATCATATCGTGATCTCGACCGGCCGTGCATTGCATAGGCTAGACCACTGTACTGATCACTTACTTGATTCCAAATTTGCACTTTGTTTCTGGTCTGTAGAGTGTTGTGTGGTGTCTCTGGTCTAGTCCCCAGTAGATCTACTCACCAGTGCTATGCGCAGACACAGATGCTACGCAGCAATGACTCTGATGTCTGAGACTTTGTCACAAAAGAGTCCTTGTTGAATGTTGTATTAAAGTAACGTTTATCTATGACAGGGTTTGCTCCCCACACCGGAGCTCGCGCTATTCCGCCGACTTTACTTGACACTTGACTGACTCACGACTGCCATCCAGAGCACACGAGTCAAGTGTCAAGTAAAGTCGGCGGAATAGCGCGAGCTCCGGTGTGGGGAGCAAACCCTTTCTTACAAATCATCGCCGAAGTCGCAACCACTACTTCGTTTTTTATCTATGACGTAACAATTACCAAGTATGTACATGTACGCACGTAGGCTAGGCTCAGTAGGCTGTGTAGCTAGTGCTAGCGAGCACTGCACTAGAATAGAAATAGTCAGTGCCGATTAGTCATCCACAGTAATACATTTTGTATCAAGCAGTCTAGTCTACTGCTGTCTGTAATGTAGATCTACCATATAGTCCGTGAGCCAAAACTCAAAATCACAAGTGCCGTTGCACTCTCGGATGGACAAATCGCCGCTTACAGTGTTGGTCAAGGACATCACAAAGGATACGTTTTCGCTTGTTGGACGTTCCAGAACCGATCCAGAGACCTTCGCGAGGGCTTCTTTTCTCGACCAAATTCCACCGTGAGAACAAATATTTTTACGCGAGTGGTGAGGTGTGCGTCGTATGAGCAAGCGCAAAACACGAGTTCGCGTAGAGTGAGAAAAAATAATTTATTTTTTAGAAGATGACGACGTTGACGACAATATTGACTTGGGATATTGTGATCACTTTATTGAAGTTTATTCCTTTCGTGTACATAATCATTGATGTTGTTTTGACAACAATGGAAGAAGAGGAAGACATTTCTAGTGGCAGCGAGGTGCTGGATGAGGCAGCTGACGGCAACGAAGTGGCAAATGACAGCCCAGCGGAGTAATATTGCTGGAATTTTGTGTCTGTGTCACAGCGCCCAATTTAGTAAAAACGAGAAGCCTGCAGTGAGTAATATCGAGACTACAAGTTGGTGTCGCATCGTCAGCGCTGCTCGAGAGAAGGACGACCATATCTGGGCTTTTCTCTGCCAGCACAAGAGCTCAGGGAGGAGTAAATGGTGTGGCTGGTATCATGGAAAGTGCTACACCAATTGCACCCATGTGATAGCAATTGCAAACCTGGAGAAGACCAGTGCCTCTGATTTTGCTTTGTCTATACTTGCTGACAGTGATGTGCATGTAGTAGTGAACCCAGAGCCACATCCTAAGGCCAGTAAGGGGCCACCTACCAGGAGCTTAGTGGTTGATACGAACAACGAATGCCATACCGGTGAAAGCAGAGCACTGTGTAAACACAACATGGAGAACTGGTCCACCCAGAGTTTCCGGAAGGGAATGTTTTGTTGCAGGCAGCACTGGAGAGGGCAAGACGACAAGTAGCGAGGGCGAAACCAGCGCTGCTGGAGGTCCAAGCCAGAGCACCTTGCTGCTTTGGGGGCAACATACTACTGTATACCATTAGCTGTGTATGTGTGTGTGCGCGCGCGTGCATGTGTGCGCGTGTTTGTGTGTGTGGGCGCGTGGATGTGTGTGTGCGCGCGTGCGCGTGCATGTGTGTGTGCGTGCGCGTGCATATGTGTGTGTGTGTGTGCGAGTGTGCATGTGTGTGCGAGCGTGCATGTGTGTGCGCGTGCATGTGCATGCTAGGCGTTTTCCTTTGTTGGTGACACCACCCCAGGCTACTACTGGTGTTGGGGCACGGTGTTGCCACAGCCACTGCGGCCAGTGCGATCCGTGTTTCAGGTCGTTGGTGGGTTTTAGATTCCGCAATTGTCGACAAGGTGTGCGCCGTGTGTGTGTGTGTGTGTGTGTGTGTGTGTGTGTGAAACCCGACAGCATTGGTGTGATGTTGTCCGAAGAGACATCCATCACTTACATCTTGAAGGACATTGGTTCGACACTGCACAGCAGCGAGGAGAGTGGCGCACAGCATTCAGAATTGCTTCACCACCACAGCCGGCCTCCCGTGATCGGATTCAGTGTAGTATTTGTAACATTTCCTTTTCGAAGAGCAGCCTGCCATGCCACAAGTGTACTCAAGAGCGTCGCAAACCTGTAGCAGACCAGTCTGGCAGCAGCCAATGCACTGTATGTCTTCGCTGGTTTCGCAGTCATGGCAGACTGACATAGTCGGATTCGGCAGCTGGTTCATGTGTGTGTGTGCGCACGCACGCGCGTGCCTGGGAGACTGCATAGTCGCATTCGGCAGCTGGTTCATGTGTGTGTGCGGGCACACACGCGTGCGCATAAGCGTGTTTGTGCGCACGTGCCTGGGAGACTGCATAGTCGCATTCGGCAGCTGGTTCATGTGTGTGTGTGTGCGCACGCGCGCGCGTGTTTGTGTGGATTCGGCAGCTGGTTCATGTGTGTGTGTGCGAGCGTGCATGCCTGGGAGACTGTATAGTTGGATTCGGCAGCTGGTTCGTGTGTGTGCGCGTGCCTGGGAGACTGCATAGTCGGATTATTCAGCTGCTTCAAGTGTGTGTGTGTGTGTGTTTGTGTGCGCGCACGCGTGTGGGTGTGGGTGCGCGCGCATGCATGCATGCATGTATGTATGTGACATCATGTTATATCGGTAGTTATCTGTGGATTACTATGTTCTGCGGTGGACTGCGACAGCACACATTATGTGCCAAGATGTGCACCTGGTGATTTGCAACTGTGTTATGTTGAGTTGAAAATGAGCAATGACAGATAGCTTTTGGTGCTGTATGAGTGTGTTAGGAAATCAATAGCCAATTCCAACCTCTTGCATTGGCCGTCAGGTTGGATAGGATCAGCGCGTGCATTTACAACAGTGGTGACGTACTTCCTATTGTACTACTGTAATGTCACATTAGCTTCAGTGTTCATATAATAATAATACTGGAGTATTCTACGTATTCACTACTATTCAGTAATCGAGTGGTTATTACTTTTGAAATATACTTCACTCACCAATTCATTGCTCGCTATTATCTACAAGTTCCAGTCCAGTATGATGAAGTAAAGAGGCGATTTATCCAGCCAAGTAGAGGAACTTGGGATACGAAATCCAAGAGAAATCATGAGGGTTTTCTCAGTTCGGCCATTCACGAATGTAATTGTTATTCTTCAACGCAAACTGAGTAATATTTGACCTTGAACAGGATGAAAAGAAGTTCATGCTCGGGGCAGTCGTCATTTGCTCCAGAAGGTTACTCACTACAGTCTACAGTCTACTACGCCTATCGGCCTAGGAAGTGGTGAACAAATATGTCGAGAGATATTTAGGACATTCTTGGAAGTCAGTTCTGAACGATTGCATTGTAACTACAAACAGTAGTGACTTTGCTGCATGCAGTTTGCATCCTGATTCATAATTCTCAGCGGCAAAAAAATTCGAATCTAGTTTTGTGCACTAGTTTCCGCGTTATGTGCACTCGTGG
>NC_088644.1:47673115-47685703 GCF_964019385.1 Sycon ciliatum
GTCAGCCATGCAGACGTAATGCAGAAGAAGACTGATTCATAATGAGGTAAGACATTGTCACTCTTCGTCATGCATGCATCAAAGGAGCGTAGAACGACACACGTAGAGCACACGTAGAACGACACACGTAGCAGAACGTAGATCGTAGATCGTACGACTAATATTAATAATAGATCAATCTATAACAATCCTCCTTCCTTAAAGAAGTAGTGAAGTGGGACTAGCAATAATGCATATATAATCAAAATGCATCCAAACAACTATATACAAGAGCAAATCCTTATATCCGACTAACTATGATACAATACTATGCTATTACAGACAATTAGCGGAATAGGACACTCTAAGGCAATGTCAGAATTGCTAGGCGAGTCACTCATGACTAATGCTAAGATAGTCACTCAATACTCACAAATTTAAGCGATCAGGGGCACGGCGCATTCTTGACGGATAGCGCGGTGACACTGGAGTTGACGAAACAGGCACTGACACATCAGGCATACTAACAGGAGTAGCGACTTGAACTGTATCAGGCATACTAACAGGAGTAGCAGCAGTAGTAGACATACTAGGCGTGGCAGTAGTAGGCGTACTAGACGTAGCAGTAGTAGGCGTACTAGGCATAGTAGTAGCTGCTGTATCAATGACAGGAGACGACTGAGCCGGCGGTGAAGCTGGTAACTCAGGACTCGGCGTTGCTGTAGCGACTGTCGGAGTAACACTCGGCGTAGACACTGTCGGAATGGCGTCGGACTCGGCCGATAAACTAGCCGACTCAGCTGTTCTGGACTTCAAGTGATCAATGTGCACTTTTCGGATGACTCCTCCTACCATCACAGAATAGGTCATCGTACTGAGTCGTTTGCATATTAAACCTTCTAGCCACTTCGGCTTAGATCCAGGACGAGCATTGTACACCCACACTGGTGCATTCACTGTGAACTCACGAGACGCAGTACTATCGAGTTCATGGGCCTGCTGCATAGCCGTGGCGAAACTGGGTTGCAGCAGCGCCAAACGCGTGGTCGGGGCTTTCTTCAATAGAATATTCGCGGGACTCTGCTTGGTAGCGCTGTGCGGCGTGTTTCTGTAATCGAAAAGAAAGCGAGACACTTGCACACATACAGACACATGGTGAGGCCTTGCTCGCAAAGCCTTCTTCAGCTCTTGCACCATCCGCTCACACTGTCCGTTGCTGGCGGGATGATAGGGCGGTGTACGATGATGCTTAATACCATTCTGAGCACAGAAAGCAGCAAACTCGCCAGAGGCAAATTGTGGGCCGTTATCAGATACTAGTACTCTAGGAATACCAAATGTACTGATGAACCGTAGCAAACAGTTCACTGTTTTAGTAGTCGTAGCGGAGGAACCAAGCTCGTATACATCAATCCACTTAGAGAATGCATCAACTATGACCAGAAACTGTTGCGACTCGAACTCAGCAAAATCAAGATGCACACGCTCAAAAGCAGCATTGGGGTATGCCCAATGGTGGACAGAGTCCTTGCGGGGCAGATTAGAGCTTTCCTGACAAAGACTGCAATCGGCGGCTAATCGTTCGATATCGGCATCTAAGCCTGGCCACCAGAAAATGCTTCGTGCCACACTCTTCATTCGAGACACACCGGCATGTGAAGAATGCAGTTCCTCTAATAAGTGGCGTCTAAACTGAACTGGAATAATGACGCGGGAACCCCACAGCAAACAACCATGCTCAATACTTAGGTCATTCCGGATGCGGCTATACGGCACTAACCTGTCGGGAACTGTAGCAGGCCAACCATGCAGCGTGTAGGACATTACTAACGAAATGTCAGAATCGTATTTGCTAGCCTTGGCAACATCCGAACTCTGTAGAGGCATTAACTCGCAGGGGTCAAATGCATGACTGCTGACTGCACTAACAATTGCAGACATTTCAGCAGCAGACAATGGTAAAGGCAGACGAGACAAACAATCTGCTAGCACATTTTCTTTACCTGGAATATGCTCAATGACGTAGTCGTACTCAGCGAGAATCACGGCCCAGCGCTGTAGACGGGATGCCGACGTCTTACTTAACGACTCGTGCTCGCCGAAGATCTTGATTAGAGGCTTATGGTCGGTGCGCAGAATGAACTTACGACCGTAGATGTACTGGTGTAAACGACGAACAGCAAACACGATAGCTAACGCCTCTCGCTCAATCTGGCTGTAATGACTCTCTGCTTTGGACAAAGCACGTGACACATATACAACTGGCCGAACAGACTGGTCCGGCATGACATGTAGAAGAGCAGCACCAATACCAGCAGGGGATGCATCACACTCTAAGATCAGTGGTAAGGTAACATCATAATGGGCCATAACAGGATCGGCGATGAGAAACTCTTTAACTTTGGCAAACGCCGACTGACATGCATCCGTCCAATTAAAGACTACATCCTTCTTTAACAACTCGTTCAGGGGTTGTAACAGCGAGGAGCAATTGGGGATAAACCGCCCAAAGAAATTCACGAGCCCCAGAAACGAACGCAAGGTAGATACATCATGGGGCCTCGGGGCATTCTGAATACTCAAAACCTTATCCCGACTGGGCTGTAGACCAGCCTTCGACAATGTAAACCCAAGGTAACTAACTTGTGGCTTACCAATCTCACATTTCTCACGACGCAACCGCAGCCCTGTCTCAGCGAAACGACGGAGGACTGCTCGTAGACGCTCGTCGTGTTGTTGCTGGGTGTTACCACAAATGAGAATATCGTCGAAATAGACAACGACACCTTCTAGACCTTGTAGCACCTGCTCGATGGCCTTCTGCCAGATTGACGGAGCTGAGCTGACGCCGAAGGGTAGTCTCGTGAATTCGTACAAACCCTTGTGCGTAGCGATGACACAATAGCGCCTACTGTCGTCGTCGAGCGGTAGCTGAGCATAAGCTTGGCTGAGATCTAATTTGGAAAATACAGATCCACCAGATAATTGCGATAACAAATCACTCGGGTTGGGAATGGGATGTTGGTTAGCTTCAATGTGCTTGTTGATGGACACTTTAAAATCTGCACATAAGCGGATGGTGTTGTTTTTCTTTTTTACAACCACCACGGGGGATGCCCAATCAGCGTTAGAGACCGGCTTGATGATCCCCTCCCCCTCTAGACGCAACAACTCCGCTTCAACCTTAGTGCGGACAGCGTACGGGACAGGACGGGAACGGCAACTCTTGGGGGTGGGCGACCCTTGAAGCTGGATCTTGGCAGACTGACCCTTAATGGTACCCAAACCCTCTTGAAATACGGTAGGGAACTGACGCAATAGACTATCTAGCGACAATGCATTGACCTGTGCATTACGAAAATTTGACCAGTCTATAATGACGTGGGACATCCAGTTCCGACCAAACAGGGGCTGACCACTACCCTCTACAACAATGATGGTGTCTCGAAACTGGTGAGACTCGTAACGGACATCGACAATGCATTCACCCAATACAGAAAGGGAACTACCACCATACGAATGCAGTGATGCACGAGACTTATGCAGACACACATTGGAAAACTGCTCCTTCCAAACAGAACTAGGGAATACTGAAACTTCAGCACCAGTGTCGACTTCCATAGGACAGACTACATCATTAACGCATACATCAATCATCATGGGAGGATGAGACTTAGACTTAGGTTGACACTTATCTGTAGGTGACACATCGTCGGTGAGAGCCCCAATGCTGAAAGAGTCGAACAGTGACTCTGGCTCGGACGAAATGTGGGACGTCGACTGCGAATTGCAGCAGGAAGCGAAATGCCCACGACGCTGACACTTGCTGCAGGTTTTGCCACGCGCCGGGCAACTCGGATCCCGACCGAAATGACCAGCCTTGCCACACCTAAAACAGAGACGCTCAGAGGAAGTAGAAGCAGAAACAGACACTCTCTCAGGTTTACGTGCACGATCCGTTTTACCTGACGACTTGAAATGTTGTTTCTGTTGTTTCTGCGACACAGAGTGCTTACGAGAGAGACCGTGGACTTCTGATGGCGTACTCATAGCAGCAGCGGAACCCATAGACGAAGCTTGTTGCTGGGTTGCCTCAAACAAAGCTGCAATTTCTAGACACGTACCCAAAGTTAGTTTTGGATCTGATAACAACTTCTTTTTCAACTCGACATTCACAATGCATGACACCACATGGTCTCGAATCATGTCGTCACAAGCGGTACCAAAATCACACAAGCGGGCCTGGACGCGTAATCTTACAACAAACTGACTCACCGACTCATTCTTAGCAAAGGTCATCTGGCGCAGCACGTGACGCTCGTATACAGGATGTGGCGCGGCCTTGAAATGTTCGTTCAGTTTCCGTAACGTAACCTTGTACTCGTTGTCATCCGCAGGCAGAGCCGACGCCTGTGGATCTTCGAGGTCTTCGAATAAGTCCTGAACCTGTGTTCCGGCAGTATGCAGCAATAAATTTTTCAGCCGTTTGTGATCCGTAATCCCTTGGCCTTCAGCCATGTACGTAAAGCTTCGTAGCCATTTCTTCCAGCGAGAGGACACTTCTGCTGGCGTGCCCCGGTATTCGAAAACTGGAAGCTTGTGGGCTGTGCTCAGGTTACTACAAACGCTCATCTTCGTCGCCAATTGTTATAACGTACGCACGCAAGATTCATTCCATGCAACTCGCGTATACCACAGCAGGAAACACCATCTGGTTTGTTCTAGGATAATTTAGAAGTGAACATGTAAAATGGCAATCATGGAGAGATAAGCAGCAGAGACACGTCAGTGCTGTCGTGGCACTAATGGCGCTATGACACGACAGTATAGGCCTCGTCAGCTCGTACCAAAGTAAGACACACGTCAGCCATGCAGACGTAATGCAGAAGAAGACTGATTCATAATGAGGTAAGACATTGTCACTCTTCGTCATGCATGCATCAAAGGAGCGTAGAACGACACACGTAGAGCACACGTAGAACGACACACGTAGCAGAACGTAGATCGTAGATCGTACGACTAATATTAATAATAGATCAATCTATAACAGGCGACAATAGAGCTGGAGTGTGCAGAGGCATCAGTAGGTTCAGGGACTCTCCGTCCACCGTCATCTTCAAGTCATCGTGCAGGGTTGGGTGCTCCTGCTCCGAAGCAGCATTCCAAACCCCCGAGGAAGGATCTCCTTCAAACATTTGAGGAGATCAACGCGCAGGAGCAGATTTTGAGGCTGAAGACTCTTCAGGTGCAAGGCAAGTGGTTGGAGTGGACATCGGTGATGTGGCAGGACCTCTCGTGGAAATCCCTTTTGTACGGTGGTACTGGTAAGGATTTGAAATTTCTTCTCGCATCAACCCT
Source organism: Sycon ciliatum (assembly GCF_964019385.1). Taxonomy (NCBI): domain Eukaryota; kingdom Metazoa; phylum Porifera; class Calcarea; order Leucosolenida; family Sycettidae; genus Sycon; species Sycon ciliatum. Next base: position 47,678,453 of record NC_088644.1, read on the forward strand.
CGACGTGCTACCTTCTCCGACGAACCTACGCCGTTGGGGAAACACCGTAGTGGATCCGTACTGTAGTTTGTGCCGTACCTGGGCCTGTACTACGCGCCACGTGCTTGGCGCTTGTCGCGTAGCGCTGGACCAGGGACGTTACACCTGGAGGCACGACAACGTACTCGGGGTCATCGTCAGGAACATGCGTGAGGAGATTCGAATCCGCACTGCTGCAAACACCGTACAAACCGAAAATTCAAAGGAGCTTGACTTCATCTCGTTTTGCAAGGCGGGAGAGAAGCCAGTTCGCGTTCAGCCCAGACGAAAGTTGGTTACGACTGATCTCCTGTCAGCGGCCTCAGACTGGAAACTTCTTGTCGACTCAGTTAGTGCAAAGATTTCTTTCCCTAGCTGTGTTGCACTTACCACCCTAAGACCAGATATAGTTCTGTACTCTACGAGTCGTAGGATTGTATTCTGGATGGAGTTGACAGTTTGTGCTGAGGACAGATTCAGTGTCAGTAACTCGCGGAAGGACAGGCGGTATGCGGATCTGGCCGATCAATGCCGAGCAAACGGGTGGCAGGTCGTTTCTTTTTCGGTTGAGGTAGGTGTGCGTGGTTTCATCCCGGACTCTCTTCGGAGGGCTCTGAAAGCGCTTGGATTTTCTAATCGAAGAATAAAATTTATTTGTAATTTGTGCAGTAAGACGTCTCTGCGAAGCAGCTACATCATCTGGTTGCGGCGTCAACAAAAACACTGGTCGGAAGATCCACTTTTCTGAGGTACTGTATGTGGGGCTCCGTTTATTGAGGTGCGTTGAAATTTATTCTCTTTATCTTATTATTTCTTTTCTATAATTTCCCCATATGAGTTCCTATCAGTTGCTGTGAACACCTTGAGTGGAGAGCGCTTGCTCGAGCGTTGAACCGGGTTCTTAATCCACCATACCCAGTTCGCAAGGCTGGGCGGGGTTGTGAGCAGGCTTTCATTTCATCTTTTCTTATTATTTCTTATTATTTCTGCTTTTCATCTCAATACAAAAATTCTGCGCTTTTTCTCCATCTGCGCATAAAATCTAGACTGACAACCTGCTTGTTAAATCATGCACCTGCTTTCAGGCGTAAAAACCCTGTTGTAGAGGTCTCAGACCTCATTTGTTAGACTTACCTGTCTTTATAAATGTAACTTACTCTCTCTCTCTCTCTCTCTCTCTCTCTCTCTCTCTCTCTCTCTCTCTCTCTCTCTCTCTCTCTCTCTCTCTCTCTCTCTCTCTCTCTCTCTCTCTCTCTCTCTCTCTCTCTCTCTCTCTCTCTCTCTCTCTCTCTCTCTCTCTCTCTCTCTCTCTCTCTCTCTCTCTCTCTCTCTCTCTCTCTCTCTCTCTCTCTCTCTCTCTCTCTCTCTCTCTCTCTCTCTCTCTCTCTCTCTCTCTCTCTCTCTCTCTCTCTCTCTCTCTCTCTCTCTCTCTCTCTCTCTCTCTCTCTCTCTCTCTCTCTCTCTCTCTCTGTGTCACGCGGACCACTGTAGCGTGAAGTCTCACTGTACTGCTCATGACACGTGCATGAGTTGTTCTTAGTAGATCTGGTCTGTGCATGCTTCTGCAATGCCTGTACTACAGTGTTACTCGCTTCACTGCACATTCCCACGCATGCGCTCGCTCACTGCATCATGCAGTGCATTAGGTAGTGCTCATATGCGGCCCTTTCCTTTAGCTTTGGGTTCAGTTGTGTTAGAAACAAGTAACGTTGGTTGTTCTCTTTTTCTTACTAAACGATCACTATCAGGTTTTGAGTTGATAATAACAACCTTCCTCTCACAGCCAGTCCTGCTGTTATTATGGTTCTATTATCGGGGATCCGGCCCTGATAACATGGTGCTGTAACCAGGCGTGACAACCTCAGTTCCCGGCCAACTAATTCGAATTTGTTTGTCGTCTTGTCGTGTCGTTGTCCCGGACGCGGACATGGAAAGCCAACTGGTTCGGCAACGTGCCAACCTCAAACGACGGTTTACCCGTCTCAGGCAACGTCTAGTCACGGAGCTAGACAAATCTGACCCGTCGTGCCACTACCTACGGGACGATTGGACTACGGCCGAAGCCCTTCTCTCGGAACTGAACGCCATCCAGGCACAAATTCGTGAGGCAGCTGAGCAAGCAGAGGACGATGACCGCCTTGACCGGCTGGACACCTGAGAGGCGGATTTCGATGCAGAGGCCGAGATCGTCAGGGATGTCCGCTTCCATATTGCAAAGTTTGCACCGTCTTTGTTGGAGCAGAGCGCTCACCTGGAGCCCGTCATTTCTCCATTGCCAAAGCCCGTGGAAAAGCCTGACGCATCTGGGTCCCATGCTTTGCCTACAACACCGCTTGCTGTCACTGCCAACTCGGGCCTGAGTGACGTTGTGCCCTCTGCTACAGTTCTTCCTCACGGATCTGTCGGCAAGTCATGTACGTCTGTTGTTGCCACTGCCCCTGGAGACGGATCCTTGTTTCCTCGGACGTCTCTTTTACCTAGTGACTCTGACAGTGACTCGGAGTGGTCGACCACCTCCAGTTCGTCTGAGGCCAGAGTTACCTCCCATCCTCCAGCTCGACCGGTAGTGTCATTCCAGTCACCTGGTGCTGTGCCTCTCGCTACCAGCACACCGCAAGTTCGGCCAAGTGCTTCACCTGTCGCGTCTGCTGGTTCCGTGATGAAGCTGCCCATACAGCTCCCCAAGCTGTCGTTACCGACTTTTGATGGAGATCTGCTCGCTTGGCCAGACTTCTTTGATATGTTCTCCTGTGCCGTGGACTCCCAGGCTATCCCAGAGGTCTCCAAATTTGCCTACCTCAAATCGGTTTTGCACGGACGCGCGAGCCGGTTGATCTGTGGCCTCGCCATTACAGGTGTGAACTACCCGATTGCCGTGGCTGCGCTGAAAGCTGAGTTTGCACGACCGGAATTAATCGTTTCAAAACTGTATACGCAGCTGCAGCAGATCCCCTCAGCTCTGAATACGTCGGCCAGCATTAAGCAAACCCTGGAGCACATTGAGAGCCTCCTCCAACAACTTGAGGCCCAGGGTGAGGTCCTCACTGGCCAACGCCTCATCAGCCAGCAAATCCTGACGAAGTTCCCGATCGAGGTCACTTTCAAAATCGAGGAGTGGCGCCCACTCGACCAGGCCGCGAAGCCATGGGACATTGCAACCCTCCGGCAAGCGTTGAAGCGCTACAGTTGGTTGCAGGATACAGCCCGGCATCGTGCCGACTCCACTGCAACAGTGAATCCAGGTATCCCGGCGCCGCCTATGCCTGGCAGCTCCACAGCAGGCACGGCGAGTGCTCTCCCTGCTACTGTCTACTCACCGCAGGAGCCAGCAGGCCAGCGCCAACGCCGCCCCTGTGTGGTTTGCAGTGCTAGTCACTCGCATGATGAGTGCAAGCAGTACGCGACCGCCACGGCGCGGAAGGAGCGACTCATGCAGCTTCAATGCTGCTTCCGCTGTCTTGGGAAGGGACACCGCAGTGCTGCATGCACGCGAGACCGCAAGTGTCGCCATTGCCTGCAGGCGAACCATCACAACACAGCCATCTGTACCCAGCCTGCTACCGGTCACGCAAGTGCTGGACGTACACCATCGACGTTTACAACCGTTGCATCAGGTCACAGTAGCCCCACGTCCAGTGTCCAGCTGCAAACTGCTACCGTCACCCTCCATCACAGCAACAAGTCTGTTCGCGCTCGGGTTCTCCTTGACACTGGCAGCCAGCGCACATTTTTGACATCTGCTCTGGCTGACACTCTCGCCCTTCGCACGCAACGCACGGAGTATCTACTGATCTCTACCTTTGCCGGTGCTCAGCCACACCAGCTCGCCACTCCTGTCGTCGACTTTAGTATGTCACTCCAGGATAGCTCGATGCTAGAGATGACGGCTCACGTCCTGACCAAAATCACGGATCCTGTCGCATCCCTGATGAGGATCGTGAATTTCTCCAGTCTGTCTCCTCTCGTCTAGCGGACCCTATCCCGGAAGTGTCAGAGGCAGCTCCTATCGACCTCCTCATTGGCTCCGATTACTATGGCCACATCATCCAGCAGGCTCGAATCACCCTGTCCTCTGGTCTCTTCCTTCTCTAATCTCGACTTGGATATGTCTTGACCGGCCTCCAACCTGCCGCGGCCGACAGTTCCCAGACAGCGCTACTCTGCCACACTTCCATGAACCAAGCTTTGAGCCAGTTGAACGTGTTCCATCCAGCAAGCAGTGCCGCACCGACCCCAGATATCACCGACATGTGGTGTCTCGACCGTATCGGCATTCACGATTCGCCAAAGGTCACGGCTGACGACCTGGCTCTGAAGCACTTCCAGGATCACGTCCGTATTGTCGATGGTCGCTACGAGGTGGCATGGCCGTGGAAGGCCACACCACCTGACCTCCCCACCAACTACGGCTTGGCAATCGGCCGTTTATCGAGTCTGTGCCGCCGCCTCTCTGCCGATCCTGATCTACTTCACAAGTATGACACAGTCATGAAGTCACAGACTGACCTGGGCGTCATTGAGGAAGTCACCGAGCAGTCCACGATTGGTCCTGTTCAGCACTACCTACCCCACCAGCCTGTCGTTACGCCATCGAAGGCAACAACCAAGCTGCGTATCGTGTATGACGCTTCTGCTAAAAGTTCGAAACGGTCCAACAGCTTGAACGACTCAATGTACCGAGGCCCTATCCGACTACCCAACCTCTGTGGCATGCTCCTCCGCTTCCGTTGCCATGACGTTGTGATGCTAGCTGACATCGAGAAAGCTTTCTTACAACTCAGCATCCGTCCAGAGGATCGAGACGTCACCCGGTTCCTGTGGCTGAAAGACGTAGCCCGTCCCACGCCCACTGAGGACAACCTCGCTGTATACTGTTTCTGTCGCATGCCGTTCGGTGTCATCGCTAGCCCCTTCCTGTTGGAAGCAACGGTTCGGCACCATCTACGCAGTCATCCGTCAGCCTTGTCCACCATGATTGCCGACAACATCTATGTGGATAACATCATCATCGGTATTGATGACCACACTGATTCTACCACTGTCTACCGTCAGTCCAAGGACCTGTTTGCCAAAGCTTCCATGAACCTGCGCGAATGGACGAGCAACTCTGCAGAGGTCCGCGCCGCTCTACCACAGCAGGACCGAGTCCAGGCCCGTCACGTCAAAGTTCTTGGTCTCTCCTGGGACACCCAAGCTGATCAACTTACGATCCCGAGCAGTAAGACGCTGCGGGTGCCATCCACCCCGGATTCCCCCGTGACCAAGCGGATTGTCTTGTGTGGTCTCTCCAGCTTGTACGACCCCCTTGGCCTTGTGCTGCCTATCACGTTGCGTGCACGCCTCCTGCTACGCCAGATTTGGCAGTCTCAACTCGACTGGGACTCGCCGCTTCCTGAATCGCTTGCCGAGCAATGGTTGGAGATTTCTGCCATGATGTCTGATGTCTCGTCTCTGGCTATCCCTCGACTCTATGGCCCAGTCACGGCTGCTGTCGACATCCAACTCCATGTCTTCACCGATGCTTCGATGGATGCGTACGCTGCAGCTGCCTTTCTCCGGGTGACGACTGCCGGCAAGCACTACGCCAGTCTCATCTTCAGTAAGTTGCGCCTTGCCCCAACGTCCAAATCCCAGAGCGGTGAGTCCCTGTCCATACCGCGTTTGGAACTGATGGGCGTTGTGATCGGTGCCCGTCTGGCAGTCTTCCTACTCGAGCAGCTCCACGTCCGTATCTCCTCGACAACGCTATGGACCGACTCCAAGTGTGTCCTACATTGGTTGGCATCAACGCGGGATCTGGCGCTGTTTGTGCAGAACCGCATTGCCGAGCTACGCTCCCACAAGTCATTGGCATACCGCTATGTCCCGACCTCCGCCAATCCTGCTGACTTGGCAACACGTCCCCGCAGCGTGCAAGACCTGGCGAAGGATGCCCTCTGGTGGCATGGACCGCCCTGGCTTCAAGGACCTGACTCGCACTGGCCTCTCCGAGAAAGTCTTCACCTCACGCCCGAAACACTGCAACAAATCGCTGCTGAGTTGCGTGGCTCCAATGTCCTCCATAGTGTCACTCTTGCTGCCGCTGATACAACACCGCCAATGCCTGCAGCTGATGTTCTCACTGTGCTAGTCGACCGCACGTCTCGTCTTGAACGACTCGTTCATATCGTGTTCTACTGCTGCCGGTTCATTCAGCTCAAACTGTGGGCTTCACTTACAAGTGAACGACGGACCGCGCTCCACAAGTCTCATCCGCTACTGAGAACCCTGTTGCAAGCGCTCATTAAGACACCAGCACTTACCGCTACAACACGGCGCCTCATCCTGTGCCTCCTTGTCCGGTCGGCCCAACAGCAGTGCTTCACATCCGTGTTCAACAGCATCGCGAAAGGCACCAGATGTCCCCTCCAGCAACAGCTTGGTTTGACGATTGACACGTTCGTCATCATTCGGTGCCACGGCAGAGTGAAACCCGCCTCCGATACCGCTGATGCTCCGCAGGCTCTGCTTCCACCTGGTCATCGGCTCACGCATCTCATTGTCATGGATGTACACTGCCGCCTGCTTCATGTCGGGACAACTCACACTCTAGCTCAGCTACGCCTCTACTTCTTGCTACCTCGAGGCCGGGAAACCGTGCGAGCTATCATTCGCCGGTGTGTGACATGCCGTCGACACGAAGGTTCCCCATTCAAGCTCCCATTACCACCTCCCTTACCGAAGGAACGCGTGGCCAGAGCAGCACCGTTCGAGTTCGTTGGCCTAGACTACTTCGGTCCGCTCCTGACGCGCAGCTCGGATGGTGTGGTCACCAAGGTATGGGTATACCTCTACACCTGTTTTGCTGTGCGTGCTGTGCATTTGGAGTGTGTCCTTGACATGTCCACGGATCACTTCATCGCAAGCCTACGCCGCTTCATAGCTAGGCGCGGCGTGCCCCGTCTGTTGTACTCCGACAATGCATCGCAGTTCAAACTAGCATCGTCTGTGTTGGATGAAGCTTGGAGTGATGCTACATCCGATCCCATGGTGCAAGACTACCTGACTAACCACGACATTGTGTGGAAGTTTACTACAGCTTTGGCACCATGGCAAGGTGGGCTGTACGAGCGCATGGTCGGACTCGTGAAGAGGTCTTTGCGGAAATCCATCGGACGGCAACTCCTGACCGTCAACCAGCTAACCACCGTGTTAGCGGAAGCGGAAGCTGCAGTTAACAGCCGCCCGTTGACT
>NC_088644.1:47685903-47738403 GCF_964019385.1 Sycon ciliatum
CTGTCTCGTTACTCTTCAACATACTATCTAACGCGGCGCCGTGCCCGTCAGCGGCGCTCACCCCGAGGTGGTGAACAGGTCGGGCATTGAAAAGTATACATGTGACTGGTTCGTCTGCACCAGCGCTTACTACTAGAGCGATTTTGAAGCCATGTTCTTTTTCGCCCAAGCCATCCTGGCAGCTGCTCTGAGCTGAGTCAACACTGGTGTCGGACATGAAGTTGAGCGCCATCCTAGTGCTTTTTCAATTTTTTATATTTTTACGAATGCCGCACAATCCCTACCATCAGACAGAGAAAGGAAAGAGAAGAAAAGACAATGACGAACGGCTACCTGCAGTACAGACACTGATGTAGGGGCTGCTAAACTAGCAGCAGTACAGGTGAGGCGTAGTAGGTTCCCTCGACCACTGGTCTTTTTTTCTTTTTTTTCTCCATTCAAACAACTTTATTGAAAATCCGTGATAATGTATCCATACACATCTTCACTCTCCAAACGGTCTAGTAAAAATGTGATCGGAAAAATGAAGACAAATCCAAAGTCAACCCAGGCAATTATTAGCAGTCACTACTATCAAACTCGACCACTGGTCTCGGGTTCCTGACCGTGCTACTTCGAAGTACTACTACACCAAAGATAAGAATAGTTAGTAGAACAATCAATAGGGTGTGTCTGGTCGTAAATGTGTCACATTGTGTGGTGCAGAATGTTGTATGCAGTATGATGTGGACACTTTTTTTGTTTTGTTTCTTTAATTTGAATTCGTTTAGAGCACAGGCAATCCTGCCTTTTCACCAGAGGAAAACCTCCGGTTCCTACTAAGAACGAATAACTTATTATGAGAGAAGGAAAAATTAAAAAGAATCATAAAATTTCAAAGTATAGAATTCAATGGGTGTGTGTTGTAAGCAGTGCAGAACACATAGGGATAACATGCAGTAATGTGTATGATGAATGGGGGGGGAGGGGGATTATTGCGTGCACACTGCTTCTAAAAGTATAAAGATGAGGGATGAATGTCAAGCAAAGCGGTACCCATGAAGGAAGTGATGCCGAGCGAGGAAGGAGCGCGTTTAACATTGGTTACAAATTACAATCAATTCTGTCCAGAGCTAGCTTAAAGGCACAAGCCGCATTGTGGAGGCGAATATCACTGGGAAGGGCATTCCAAAGAGTGCTTCATACAAATGTCAATGACTGACGACCAGAAGGTCCAGGAAGGAAAGGCACTTGCAGCAGCCGCTGTTCCTGTCCTCGAGTAATTCGGCGATCATCCCGGGATGCGTGGCCTGTATTAGCCGTCAACTGAAAGTAGGTGCAGAAAACAGGACTTGCAAGATCATGTAGGCAACGGAAAACAAAAAAAACAGAACCTTGTAGTTTGTCAAGAGCTAGCTGTACGTCGGGGAAACCGAGCGGCCAGTGCAGGAGCGGTTTCAGGAACACTACTGGGAAGTACAGAGACGACAGTGGAGAAAACTCCCTGGGGTAACCATGGTAACCACTACAAACCCACCACCGACAATCTCACACATCATCTTCTCAGTCCTTCCACCAGGCAAAGATTCTCGACAGGGAGCCTTCTTTTCCATCACCAGATCACGCAAGTACCTTGAGGCAACAGAGGTGAGAAATCGACGACCAAAGGTGAACAGTGACAAGGGTTGGCGCCTATCGGCATAAATGAAACTTCCCGTCACATGAGCGCAAGCTCCACTGCAGTCACTTTAAATGGAAAACCTTACACACACACCATCTTCAATCCAAGTGTACACCTTGTTTTCAGGCACATTGGGTTTGTGTGTGTCTTTAGTTACACAAGTGTGGGTGTGGGTGTATTTTGGAGTGTGAGCTTGTGTGCATAATGTGAGTGTGAGTGTTGGTGCGAGTGTGAGTATGAGTGTGAGTGTTGGTGCGAGTGTGAGTATGAGTGTGTGTCTCAGTGTTTTGGCACGTGCATGGGTATGTGTGTGTGCCTGTGCAGAAAGGATGGTGCAATCTTATCACGTATGGTGTAGTTTCGTTCCACTTTGTGTTGCCTGTTATAGGTCCACCTCACTTGTTCTTCTCCTCAATCCTGATGATGGCTCCTGGCCGAAATTTTGATTGAGAAGTATTGTAATTTGCAGCGAAGAGACCATTGAAGATGGTGTGTGTGTGTAAGGTTTTCCATTTTTCCCGTCCCATGACCGATCTACAAACTGGGCATCCCACACCGTGCTATTTTAAATTATCACAATGAGCGCGAGATCTCGGATTTGACCATACCCCCCCCCCCCACACACACACGCATACACAAACATGCATACATCAACTCAATCGTGACTGTCTCATGCCCACTTAAAAAAAATCTTTGTACATGTACTTGATGAACTGCCCACTTACAAAGTTACGTAATCATTGTTGTCTTATGTCTTAAAGGGGCTTGTAACTGGTTGCAGCTTGCATGTAGTAGCGTGAATGAAGTCACTGTACCGTCTTATTATCAGCCATTTTTGTTGTATCTTCTCCTGTAAACGCAACAAACAGGGCGAGTTGCGCATGTAACACTCACACCCTTGCCTACGGGTTAAAACCGTTGTTTTCATTGCCATCTCATGGGAAGGATTGTACTGGCAAAGCCAGATGAACATGTAATACAATAATATATCAAGAGTGCATAAAAAAAAGTATGCAACTGTGGTTATGGCCCAGTGCGCGGCGCGCTGCCTTCATTACGTAACTTGCCTTCATCACGCTCTGAAAGCATGCATTCAAACTCACAATTTCTCGTACGAGCCCATCCGTTTTCGCTCGATTCGTTCCAGTACCTACCCAATCTCTAAAGTTTGGCGCATGAACTCCAGTTCCGTACACAAGTCCATTTCAAACCAGAGGGAAAGCACGGCGTTTGATTTTCCGCAGTGCGCGGACTGCAGCTGAATGATGTAATGAAGGCAGCGCGCCGCGCATCTGGCCCATAGAAAAGAGATCACAGTTGCATACTCTTGTTTATGGACTCTTGAATAGATTCACTAGTTCACAAACACAATACAAAATAACAAGTTGTAAGTAGTCTATAGAGTCCATTCTTGTCGGTAGTTAGTAAGTAGTTATCTACCTCCACTGAGGATATATCCAAAAATAAACTTCCTCGCTATGGTGTTGTAAACGTGGACCATGAGCGCAGTGTGGAGAGGTAGACGGTTCAGATTATTTTCAAATGGCCGAGTTTGTCACTAGTTCTGGAAGTAGTCTAAATGCAGTGATTGTATGCACAATAATAATATTCACTAGTTCAATAACACAACATGAATAGTAGTTTAAAAGATGCAGTGAAGTAAAGAAAATCGTAGTACGACACAATCAGCTGAAAGCGAAAAAAAAACAGAAAAAAAGAAAAAACAGCACACGCAGCACACGCAGCACAGAAGCCATTATAGTTTCGACTAGGCCCTTCGTACCATTACTTTTCAAGTCGAATACAATGGTGGTTTCTACTGATTACCAAGGTAGAAAGCAAGTCCTTATAACCGGCACTTTAGCGGCCAGAGCATTGACAAAATAGCGCTTTAAAAGATAGCGCTCGTGACGCCAGCTACAAATTTCGCGGTCAAAGCAATGACCAAATAGCATTCGTTAATCACCATTGTATTCGACTTGAAAAGTATTGATACAAAAAGGCCTAGTTGAAACTATAATGGCTTCTGTGCTGCGTGTGCTGATTTTCTTTCCTCCAACCGGGAATATATTTAAAAAATCACGGTTCGCGTGAGACTCGACTGGAGGCCGAGTTTTCCGCAACCGCAGGAACACCACCACCCTCTAGGATCATGGGGCAGATGCAGCTCCTAAGCGGTGGGAGGTGAGTAGATCAGAACCACCACAAAGTGGTCAAAGACTGAAAAAACCCATCATGCTGCATCCATGTTTCCCCAGTTCCAGGCCACGAGTTCCCAAAACATGAAGGTGATAATCAAAACACTTATCACAAGCAAAGAGATAAATCAATAGCTCAAGAGTGCAAGACATGAACTGAGAAATATTCGATCCAAATTCACAAACAAGTTCAGAATAAACTACTATTTATTCGGCTTCCACAGGTCTGCCGCTAGAGTTTACCGGGTGTTAGCGGCCGTCGTTAGTTCCATTTGGGAACGGACACGATAATTTACATTTTTACAGGCCCGGCTTACTAAAAAACTGACTCCACCACATGCACACAGCGCTGACTGCGTGCAGTGCACGAGACAAGAATGAAAAACTATCATCTACAGAACCGCTGCCTGTGAGCATCTCACCAAGCTGGCTGATGTCGTGGAGAGTTTCTTGGCCGTGGCCCTGGTGGGTTCCTCAGTGTAGTGTTGCTCGTTGATAATGCTCTCGCTGATGATTGCAGGTGGAGCGATGGTGTCCAATGTCTGCTGGTTTTGAGCAGGCTTGTTGTGGCCACCTTTTCTGCTGTTGGTGGCGGTGGCGATATCTGCAGGTACCGGGTATGTTTGTGAGTGTGCACGAACATCCAACCACAACCACGCGTGCACATACACACACACATACACACAAACACACACATACACACTCACACACACATACACACACATATACACACACACACATACACACACACATACACACACACACACACACACACATACACACACACAAACACACACACAGACTCAAAATTATACATGTTTATCACTCTTCTATATCGCCCTCCACTAATTCTTGTGATCCCTGACTGGTCCTATTGCCCATATCGCCGTAATACGGACCGCTTCTATCGACTGTATATATTGACCACTTTTAAAGCATCGTAATCTTTTCGACTTTGGAGGGACTTCGGAATTATCTCTCCACTTCAAGAAGAAAATTTGAAAGACAGAAGACAAAGGAAGGGAACAAGCAGAATTGGAACCCACATCAGTATGAATCTCAAGCAACCCCTCAAGCAACCCCTCAAGCAACCCCTCAAGCAACCCCTCAAGCAACCCCTCAAGCAACCCCTCAAGCAACCCCTCAAGCAACCCCTCATACCACCCAGTCACTGTGCTGCAGATGCTGAACCCTGTTGTTCTTACAGTCTTGTACCCAAAATAGGCAACATCCTATGAACACTATCATGGCAGTACAAATGCAAAATAGCTCCTTAAAGGATCAAATTTTCGGGTCATGAGCTCATGGCAAAGGAATCGTGAAAAATAGGATATTGACCCAGACAAGGTCTATATGGGAAATATAGGCCGAGTAAAAGACCAAGATCCGCCGAGTTCTTTTGCGAGGCCTATAATTATTTTCCATATAGATCTCGTCTTGGTCAATATCCTATACACACAGGCTGCTTATAGTGCTTTATGTTGAGTGGACAGAGCCAGTGTGTTACAAGACTCACACCGTGAGCAATGACACAAGCAAGTCCTGTATGCACTGCCTTTCCCCACAGTACGACCTCGAGTCCTCTTGTTCTGTCTGCCGTCGGTTTTGCTATGCCATGTACAGACACCTGGCTGTTTAACAACAGCTATACATGTATGCTGCGTGAAACAAAGTGAACTTGGATAGAACTCTCAGACTGCTAGAATTCCCCATTCTATTGGATGCATGAAAAACCAAATTTATTAATTTTGATTTTTGAAATGGCTGTATTGATTAAAACAGTTTATGTTTACAGCCATTTCAAATAATCAAATAGGAAACTCCACTCAACATGAACCCTCAGGCCCTGTGACCACACATGCTTGCAATTTTGCTGCCAGTCTACATGAGCCTTTGACTGCGTTTCAATATGCTGCTTGACATCATCCAGGAGTAACCAGATTTTAATCAAACAATGCGCTGAACAGTTTACATACCTGATGGAGAAGTCTCAGTGACCGTCGTGAGCTCCAGCTCTTGCTGAGCTGGCCTCATCATCTTGCACGTATCCATGCTGCGTTGCTTGATCAATGAAAGGTACGGAGCGCGGAGAGTACCTTTAGTACACCTACACACAAAGATAAAACAAAACTGAAAAATCAAGACACCAAGCCCAGAAGCCATGCAGTTTCCACTAGGCTGTTCGTACCATTGCTATTCAAGTCGAATACAGCGATAATTGTAAAGCAGCAGCAAGGAATTCCTTATAACCCTACTTGCGGTCAGAGCAGTCGCAAACATTGGCACCTAAGGAAGTGTGACTGGTGGTTGATATGACGCTCTGCATTGGCTGTGCCACTACGATTATAACGCTCTGTATTGGCTGTGTCACTATGATACACCGCTCTGTATTGGCTGTGTCACAATGTAGTTGGAGTCACTAAGGCTTTCTTAGATGCTATTTTTGGTCACTGCTCTGACCGCCAAAGTTTCAGTTGTAAGGACTTCCTTGCTGCCATTGTATTTAACTTGAAAAGTAATGGTCAAAAAGGCATGGTCGGAATTACATGGCTTCTGTGCTCTGTGTGTTGTTTGCTTCTTTCCAATAAAACTGAGAATGATGAAAACAGATGAAGAGGAAGCCTCCCCACTTTTACTTAGATGAAGACGAGACTTTTATAATGGATACGGACAAGTGTACTTGTGTACGGGAAAGGTGAGGAGGATATGTGCATGCATATGTCTGTATTTGTGTGTGTGTGTCGGGGGGGGGGGGGGCTGAGTATGGAGCAGCTACAGTGTTTTGGCTATAGATCGGCTCCTATATCAACTACACTGCCAGCTCGGTATTCGACACTTCCCATATGCTGAGGACATGTCTCGGTATGGATGTGGCCGTGAAATTCTTCCTGTCTGACTCTGACCGAGTTAAAGAAGTGACGTGCTCCAAGATGCAGACATTTGCTAGAAGTAGTACTGGTAGTGTGTGTGTGTGTGTGTGTGTGTGTGTGTGTGTGTGTGTGTGTGTGAGTGCGCGCGCGCGTGCTTGCGTGCGTGCGTTTTTTCACATATGCACACACAGATATAAAAATTAATGAGAACAAGAGAGTGTTGGGGAAGAGAGAGAGAGAAAAACAGAGAGAGAGAGAGAGAGAGAGAGAGAGAGAGAGAGAGAGAGAGAGAGATCCTGCCGGGGCTATCGTCAGAGGAAAGGCTCCTTGGCATGCTCTCAACATGCACTCTCAGACTGGAAACATACTGACATACCTGCTTAGGCCGTTGGCATTCGTTTGGCGTATGTTAGAGCCCGGTGTGGCTGGATCACAGTTCACGTAGTGCGGTTCGGTCTTCACTTTATGGACAGGGATGTTCTCATACTGCCTCTCTCTACACTCATCCAGCATACCAGCCAGGACGGAGAACGTAGGCCGTGCTCCTGGGTTAAGACACCAGCATGAGTGCATTATGTTGTACCTGAGCACCGAGAAGGAGGATAGAAAACATGCTTGATCCAAATATGATACACTCCCCTGACAAACCAACCCGACCCCAAAGTCAAAAAATATCTTTATTTGTAGAAAAGAAAAAGAACCAATGAACTACAAGTTGCGCTATAATATCCACTTCACCACCAGCTACTAAACATGCCAACAGCTCATGCGATAACATTGCATGACACTGACCAATGCTACTGGCATTCTACAACTAACTGGCGAACTGCTCTAGCACATCTTGGATGCGCACTCCAACAGCCTTCCAACTTGGACGGTGCTAAGTTATATGATAACATACGAGGTGAAGGTTAGCGCAACCAAGACAAGCACAAGCTGAAAGTCTCTGCTGTGAAGGACGTTGGCGGATGCTCATGCATGTCGATGACGATACTGGCAAGACCATTGGACAATACGGTCAATCCACGATGCCAGAACACAAATCAACATTGCACACAACTTGTGTGGCTCACAGATGCGAAGATGAATAAAAGGGGAAGCTATGCGAACAAGAATCATGCGAAATCGTTGTTTAGCAACTGGTGGTGTAATGGACATTATAGCGTAACTTGTTCCCGTAGCTATGCAGAAGACGTTACTTCAGTAACGTCTGGCGCTAGCCAGGGTGCACACAGCTTTAATTTGGTGCTTATTTGTTTGTTTGTTTGTGACACCGGCATGCCTGGCGCTATCCCGTACCTGTCCCGTACCGTACCATCAAGGACAGCATCGCGATATCGGCATGCTTGGCGCTATCCCGTACCCGTTCCGTACCATCAAGGACAGCATTTCGGCATGCCTGGCGCTATCCCGTACCTGTCCCTTTCTATATCATCAAAGATGGCTGACCACAATATTCAAATAGGGATTTCAAATGCAAGATCATGACGTGAAGCAACTTGGAAGAATGAGTATGTATGGGAAGTGTATCGGGGGAATGCATGCAGGGTCATAGTGTGGGTTCGGATCCTAGGTTATGTCTAAAAAATAGGAGAATGAAAATTTATAACATCCCTATACTTTTTTTGCCTAGGTCATCAAGGTGGTAGACGGCGTCGTTACCCTCGAATGCAAAGAGAAAGTTGACTCTCTCTAGGCAAAAAAGCATAGCGTAGGGCCCTGAGCTTCCAAACTCTCTCGAAGTTCTTTGGTCCTTTTTCTTTTCTATAAATTTATCCTTGGCCCTCCATCCGAATATCTTTGTTCATTTTCTTTACTTTCATATGTTCACACCAGCGTTGCGAAATATTACACCTCTACACCAATTTAAAGTGTCTGTTTTGAAGGTTCAAAAAAATCAGAGAGATGAGGAAACGTATTTCACAATGATGCTGCCAGACTTGGGACGGACCTGGAGACAAGCGCAATGCTAGTATTTAAGTCATCAGCTGATGTGCTGGCTGGACATGCTATGGGTACTGTACTCGCCCTCTCTTGAATTGTGCCCCAGTCTCGGAGAGCCAATGGAAAAAATCATGAAAGACCAATCTTGAATAGCGCTTAGTGGGATTGTCTAAGCCCATGATTGAGGAACAGAGGGTACCAGGTTCAAGTCCTGCTTGGAAGCAGAAGGACTTTTTCCAGCTGTGCTTCGACCCACAGTAAAATTCGGAACTCGTGGCCTGGCACGAGGGAAACATGGATGTAGCGTATGGGATTTTCCGTCTTTGACCACTTTGTGGTGGGTCTGATCTACTCACCTCCCACCGCTTAGGAGCTGCATCTACGCCTTGATCCCAGAGGGTGGTGGCGTTCCTGCGGATGCGGAAAACTCGGCTTCCAGTCGAGTCTCGCGCAAACGGTGATTTTGTTTTTAATAGTGCGATGTGATGGCTTTATAACATATAGAAAATAGTGCCCGTGGTAATCACGCGAGTAGGGTAAGCTATTGTGAGCTCGCCCCATCTCCACCTGTTCCTGGGCCACACAGCAACTTCCCAGTCGAGTCATTCAATACCACTGAGCTGTCACCCCTATATTCAGTATGCTTCATGTACTTTAGAGTGCCAGGAACTGTTGCACCTTCACGTTATCACATGGATCTACAATGTAGCCAATGGTATATATAGAAGCCCTGCTTGATAGATTAACATGTTTTCGATTTCAACCGCATGTAGGTTGTAGTCAGGAGCACTATGCGTCCTCGCCTTGTAACATGCTGTCGAAATCGAAAAATGCAGCTGATATAGCCCAATGGTGCTTACACTTCCACCGGGCAGTCATCAGGTGGAGGCAGACGAATGTTTTGTTGGAGCACATCCATCATCTCATGATTGCCGACACCAGTGTAAGGCATGATACCAAGAGAGAAGATCTCCCACATCACAACGCCAAATGCCCACTGGATACACATGTGAACATACACACACACACACACACACACACACACACACACAAGAGCGTGCACACACACACACACACACACACACACAAACGCACGTGCATGCGCGCAAGGAAATCAGAAAACTGGAGATAATACTCTCCGCGTTCTACGAGCTTATATTTTAACACGGAGGGATGACTTCATCCTGTATCACATAGCAGTTTGCATTGCAAAATCGATCTACTGCTACACAAAAATCTCTGGGACTCGCAGAAATCTGCGATACATGCAGGCTAGCTACCCATGCCTAGTATGCACCGTCAAGTAACATGCATACAGTGCAGTGTGGGTGGTACATGACTGTACTCCCAATCTGCACGTATGTGTAAGATGCAAGTAACCACGCTTGAGGTGGAAGCAGGGCATGTACACAGAGACGAAGAGCCCAGTAGGTGGCTGCGCTGTGCTGTAGCAGCTATCCCCTTTGCCAGATACACTGTTTTCGAATTTTTGTGCTGATGTTGACACTTTGATACTAGTTGTTTCAGGTATTACAATTGCATCATTTTAGTCTGGTTCCGCTCCAGACCGAGTTCTTTCGAGTGGGTGTCAGACGTTCATGTCGAAAAAATGGCTCCGCTATGGGTAAGATGCTGACCCAATGCAGTGCTGCAACTAATTCTTCAGACGTGCGAGTAGCATGAGCTGTCCTTCCGTGGTCTTAGAAATTCCAGTTGTTACTCTTGTAGATGGGTTTCAGGAATTACTCTCAGGGTGTATAATATGATGAACATTCAGCCTTCAAAGAAAAGTGCTAATCAAAAATCAAAGATTGCCACACAAGTAAGATTTTGTATATCAAAAACTGCTCGAAACAGTGGTTGCGACTTCGGCGATGATTTTTTTAGGAATGGGTTTGCTGCCACACTGGAGCTAACAAAAACTGCTATCCAGAAGAATACATTAGCCCCGGCCCACCGGCACACACCCAGGCATGCGGGCACACCCCCGCGTACACACAAACGTGTGCGCATGGGCATGCATGCGCGTGCGCGCGCACACACACACACACACACACCTTTTTCGTTTTATACACACACATACATGTAAATACACACATACACATACACACAACACACATCACACACACACACACATATACACACACACATACACACACATACACACACACACACATACATACTTCCTCCGCGTCATTAAAATTGTCGCTTCCCAGAGTGATTTTTCGAATTTATTTTGTCCACTCGAGGGGCAGAGAAATCAGCTAGAAATTGAGGCGGAGCATTGTCGACGCACCCAGCTTTAGTTTGTGGCCTCCCGCTTCGCTGCACTTGTAGCTAAGGTCGACGTCTTCATCAGAGCTTGAGGCAGACCCTTTAGCACTCAACAATACGCTGAAGAAGACGTGCGTTCAAATTCAGGTCAAGAAACTTCGTTTTCAAGCGATCCATGCGTCCAGGTGGCAGGGGATGAAGCAAGCTAGCATTTTTAAAGTACACTGTAACGACCTTCCAGCGGGGTAGGGTAAGCAGTTACGCACCTTCTTTCCTTGGCAAGCACTTCGCTGATTTTGTCAATGTTTTCAGACCTGCTACCTTCGCAGCAAAATGCGCCACAAATAGCGCATTTTAGGAATTTGAGACAACTTTGTTCTTGCCATGTTCAACTTCAGCATTTCGTATTCAGGAAAGATACCAGGATTCTTATACCCGGGCTTGCAGTCTTGATAAATGCTCACTCGAACGATGTGGGACGGCACGAACTCCAGAAAACGAAATGCGCTCTGGGGCGGAATAGTGCGGAGCGCGATGAATTTGCTTGGTGCGGAGACCTCCGACAAAGTCCGAGACCACCACGGCTTCAGTAACAAGTAGACATTGCGCAGGAAGGGTCGCACCAGTGTTCGAACACAGAAAACAGCGATTCCGACTGTCTGACGAAGACGAGCCAAGTCACAAATATTATTACGATGTGCTAAGCGACAATTTTAATGACGCGGAGGAAGTACATACATGCACACACACACACTTACCACATCAGACTGTACTGTGAAGATGTTCCGAGTCAGGCTCTCAAACGACATCCACTTGACGGGCAATGGACGATTGGATCCTGCTCGGTAGTAGCTGTCTTTCGCAATTTCACGCGCCAATCCAAAATCACCGATCTTCACCACCAAATTTTTGCTCAACCTGCAGAAGTTCAGAAGTCAATGTAAGCGTGATTAAATTCATGCTATTTGACCTGCAATTTACTAACGCACTGAATGGATCTCCCTTTTCGCTTTCGCATGCATTTACACAACATGCATGTGAGTGCACAAATGCACATCCTGTTAAACACGAGGAAACCCACAAAATTAATACACATGCGCATTTACATACACAGTTATTGTGGAAATCGGATAAGACATACCCCCTCGGAGAATGGACAAAAGTATATCGCATCCAAGGTACTTCTTATCCAAAGTTGACTCCTGCAGCCTCACTAATACAATACAAGTGCAGTATGTCAAAATGCTCGAAATTTTTATTGCACTCAGAAATGTACGTGTTTAGTGCCACCCGACCAGGCTTGCCCGAGCTGCAAACAGCCTCCTCCGCCCTGTCAACGTACTCAAGCACCTGTCAATCGAGCCTGTCCTCCGTAAAGGTGTACGAAAACAACCAAAAGTACATAGAGTGCAAGGCTAGCCCTATCGGGACCTGCTGAAAAGTCTGTCATACACCAGTTGTCTGTCTTATCAGAGGATGTTGTATCCGCATACAGTTGTATATGCGTTTGTGGGAGGAAATCCGTGCAACGAAAAAGGTCCGTAACTAAGCAGATGACTTGTATGTCTTACCCGAGTACGTACTACAGTGTGTTCCACTGTGCACGCATACATAAGTACGGAAATAACTGTTAGTCATACGCACACACACGCACACACGCACACACACACACACATACGTACACACACGCACGTACGTACACACACGTACGGACACACGTGCCCATTCAAAACACATCTCGGCATATGACGTCACATGCAGCATTCCAAACCACTTACATGCAGTTTCTAGCAGCCAGATCGCGATGGACAAAGCTCCGACTGGACAGGTAGTCCATGCCTAGGGCTATCTGAGTGCAGAAGCTGAGTAACATCTTGGTACTCGACTGCAGCAGAATACATACATGTACATGCCAACCATATCGTGACAGAGACTGAATGAGCATGTGCAGTCAACTTCGCTAATAACGACTGAGGATATAAACGACAATTCGGCAATAACGGCAGAATTTCCATGCCCAGAGCAAAGTCCCATCAAACTATAATCCATATAATGAGACTTCGGGTATAAGAACACTTTTCTGATGCCTCGCTGAGTGTCGTTATACGCGAAGTTGAGTGTATGTAAATATCTACACTCTAGATATCTCGCGTTCTATACCTTCGAATGCGTGTGTGACTCAAGTTCACACAATCAAGAAGACACTTCTTTCATCTAGCAAAAGTTTTCTTTTCCTTCTCTTCAGGATAGTACAGGGAATAATGGAAATGTTGAAATACACATAACTATAATAGAACTCAGATGGTGAGCCAAAGAAAAAATTGTAACATGGAAAAATGTGGGCACAAGTTATGCGATCGAGTCCACCAAGTAAACCAGATTTTTTGAATAGTCAAACGTGCACAATCTAGCACAAAACTGACAATAGCTTGTGCTACGCCTTCCCCTCTTTAGAATTGGCACTAAATATCCATGAACCTTCCAAGTTGGAAGGCCATTGGTTAGCGCTATCGAGCAGTGCTCAAGCTGACTTTCATGCCCTGGAATGTCTCAGTACTCCTTGTCAGTGTTGTGCTAGATTGTGCACGTCTGACTGTTCAAAATTCTGGCTTAGTTGGTGGACTCGATAGCATAACTTGTGCCCACATTTTTCCATTCTACAACTATAATAGAGTTTTGTCTTTCTTTCTTTTTTCAAACTCTATTCAATCTAAGAAAGGGTTTGCTCCCCATACCGGAGCTCGCGCTATTCCGCCGACTTTACTTGACACTTGACTGGAGAGCAAACCCTTTCTTACAAATCATTGCCGAAGTCGCAACCACTACTTCGTTCTATTCAATCTGCGGACAGAATTGCTTCGTCCTTTGCGGACTCACCAGCGCAGCACAGAGAAAATTGTTATCAGGGCCGGATCCCCGATAATAGAACCATAATAACAGCAGGACTGGCTGTGAGAGGAAGGTTGTTATTATCAACTCAAACACTCATAGTGATCGTTTAGTAAGCAAAAAGGAACAACCAACGTTACTTGTTTCTAACACAACTGAACACAAAGGAAAGGGCCACATGAGCACTACGTCATGCACTGCATGATGCAGTGAGCGAGCGCATGCGTGGGAATGTGCAGTGAAGCGAGTAACACTGCAGTACAGGTATTGCAGAAGCATGCACAGACCAGATCTACTAAGAACAATACATGCACGTGTCATGAGCAGTACAGTGAGACTTCACGCTACAGTGGTCCGCGTGACACTCCCCAGCGAATAAGTGTGGCAAATAAATCATGGGAGATTCTAATAGACAGGGACAAATAAAACGGGAGACCACCAAATCATGGAGTAGGGAGTATGCCGGGAGCAGTAGACAACATAAACGAATGAGCAAATAGCGTAGCGGGAAAAAGAAGGGGGGAATGTAACAGAGAGTAGGATGCAGCAAAAGGTACTACATGCAATAGTACTTAGCTGGTGTGAGTCAAGAGGTTGTCCACTTGGCAATATTTTCCAGTGCCTTGCGAGCGGCAGCGCGACTCGGTCTCACGTCAGCTGGAGGTCTGGTCTCTAGTATCCACTCGAGCAGGTGCTGGTAGCGGGGTGCTGGCTCGACACTCAAGTGGGTAGAGCTTGCATAGAGGTCGAGTCACTGCATGGCCAGCTGGTGTCTGCACGACAGCACTTCGAACCTCGTTGTCGGTGGGACTGACAATGAGTTCCGCCACACGTCCGACTCTCCAGACCGCACGCGGCGTATCATCTTCGCCAATCAGAACCACCTCACCAACCTCCGGTCGACCGTGCTGGCGGGCATGGGGAGAGAAGGATGATGGAGTTGATCGGGCCTGCAGCATCTGGAGATAGTCTCGCTGCCATAGACGCCAGAAGGCTGCACTCTGTTGTTGCTGACGCTTCCATGCGTTCAGGAGCTGGGTAGACGGAGAGGCAGACGTTGGCAGAAAGTCCGGGTCGCTATCGTCTACAGCTTGCAACCGAATGGACGCTGGACGGCCACCAATCAGGAAGTGAGCCGGTGTGAGGATTTGATAATCCAGCCCCTCACTATCAGCTGGTAAGGTAGTCAACGGGCGGCTGTTAACTGCAGCTTCCGCTTCCGCGAATGATAGCTCGCACGGTTTCCCGGCCTCGAGGTAGCCAGAAGTAGAGGCGTAGCTGAGCTAGAGTGTGAGTTGTCCCGACATGAAGCAGGCGGCAGTGTACATCCATGACAATGAGATGCGTGAGCCGATGACCAGGTGGAAGCAGAGCCTGCGGAGCATCAGCGGTATCGGAGGCGGGTTTCACTCTGCCGTGGCACCGAATGATGACGAACGTGTCAATCGTCAAACCAAGCTGTTGCTGGAGGGGATATCTGGTGCCTTTCGCGATGCTGTTGAACACGGATGTGAAGCACTGCTGTTGGGCCGACCGGACAAGAAGGCACAGGATGAGGTGCCGTGTTGTAGCGGTAAGTGCTGGTGTCTTCATGAGCGCTTGCAACAGGGTGCTCAGTAGCGGATGAGACCCGTGGAGCGCGGTCCGTCGTTCACTTGTAAGTGAAGCCCGCAGTTTGAGCTGAATGAACCGGCAGCAGTAGAACACAATACGAACGAGTCGTTCAAGACGAGACGTGCGATCGACTAGCACAGTGAGAACATCAGCTGCAGGCATTGGCGGTGTTGTATCAGCGGCAGCAAGAGTGACACTATGGAGGACATTGGAGCCACGCAACTCAGCAGCGATTTGTTGCAGTGTTTCGGGCGTGAGGTGAAGACTTTCTCGGAGAGGCCAGTGCGAGTCAGGTCCTTGAAGCCAGGGCGGTCCTTGCCACCAGAGGGCATCCTTGGCTAGGTCTTGCACACTGCGGGGACGTGTTGCCAAGTCAGCAGGATTGGCGGAGGTCGGGACATAGCGGTATGCCAATGACTTGTGGGAGCGTAGCTCGGCAATGCGGTTCTGCACAAACAGCGCCAGATCCCGCGTTGATGCCAACCAATGTAGGACACACTTGGAGTCGGTCCATAGCGTTGTCGAGGAGATACGGACGTGGAGCTGCTCGAGTAGGAAGACTGCCAGACGGGCACCGATCACAACGCCCATCAGTTCCAAACGCGGTATGGACAGGGACTCACCGCTCTGGGATTTGGACGTTGGGGCAAGGCGCAACTTACTGAAGATGAGACTGGCGTAGTGCTTGCCGGCAGTCGTCACCCGAAGAAAGGCAGCTGCAGCGTACGCATCCATCGAAGCATCGGTGAAGACATGGAGTTGGATGTCGACAGCAGCCGCGACTGGGCCATAGAGTCTAGGGATAGCCAGAGACGAGACATCAGACATCATGGCAGAAATCTCCAACCATTGCTCGGCAAGCGATTCAGGAAGCGGCGAGTCCCAGTCGAGTTGAGACTGCCAAATCTGGCGTAGCAGGAGGCGTGCACGCAACGTGATAGGCAGCACAAGGCCAAGGGGGTTGTACAAGCTGGAGAGACCACACAAGACAATCCGCTTGGTCACGGGGGAATCCGGAGTGGATGGCACCCGCAGCATCTTACTGCTCGGGATCGTAAGTTGATCAGCTTGGGTGTCCCAGGAGAGACCAAGAACTTTGACGTGACGGGCCTGGACTCGGTCCTGCTGTGGTAGAGCGGCGCGGACCTCTGCAGAGTTGCTCGTCCACTCGCGCAGGTTCATGGAAGCCTTGGCAAACAGGTCCTTGGACTGACGGTAGACAGTGGTAGCATCAGTGTGGTCATCAATACCGATGATGGTGTTATCCACATAGATGTTGTCGGCAATCATGGCGGACAAGGCTGACGGATGACTGCGTAGATGATGCCGAACCGTTGCTTCCAACAGGAAGGGGCTAGCGATGACACCGAACGGCATGCGACAGAAACGGTATACTGCGAGGTTGTCATCAGTGGGCGTGGGACGGGCTACGTCTTTCAGCCACGGGAACCGGGTGACGTCTCGATCCTCTGGACGGATGCTGAGTTGTAAGAAAGCTTTCTCGATGTCAGCTAGCATCACAACGTCATGGCAACGGAAGCGGAGGAGCATGCCACAGAGGTTGGGTAGTCGGATAGGGCCTCGGTACATTGAGTCGTTCAAGCTGTTGGACCGTTTCGAACTTTTAGCAGAAGCGTCATACACGATACGCAGCTTGGTTGTTGCCTTCGATGGCGTAACGACAGGCTGGTGGGGTAGGTAGTGCTGAACAGGACCAATCGTGGACTGCTCGGTGACTTCCTCAATGACGCCCAGGTCAGTCTGTGACTTCATGACTGTGTCATACTTGTGAAGTAGATCAGGATCGGCAGAGAGGCGGCGGCACAGACTCGATAAACGGCCGATTGCCAAGCCGTAGTTGGTGGGGAGGTCCGGTGGTGTGGCCTTCCACGGCCATGCCACCTCGTAGCGACCATCGACAGTACGGACGTGATCCTGGAAGTGCTTCAGAGCCAGGTCGTCAGCTGTGACCTTTGGCGAATCGTGAATGCCGATACGGTCGAGACACCACATGTCGGTGATATCTGGGGTCGGTGCGGCACTGCTTGCTGGATGGAACACGTTCAGCTGGCTCAAAGCTTGGTTCATGGAAGTGTGGCAGAGTAGCGCTGTCTGGGAACTGTCGGCCGCGGCAGGTTGGAGGCCGGTCAAGACATATCCAAGTCGAGATTGGAGAAGGAAGAGACCAGAGGACAGGGTGATTCGAGCCTGCTGGATGATGTGGCCATAGTAATTGGAGCCAATGAGGAGGTCGATAGGAGCTGCCTCTGAAACTTCCGGGATAGGGTCCGCTAGACGAGAGGAGACAGACTGGAGAAATCCACGATCCTCATCAGGGATGCGACTGCGGTGTACAGGATCCGTGATTTTGGTCAGGACGTGAGCCGTCATCTCTAGCATCGAGCTATCCTGGAGTGACATATTAAAGTCGACGACAGGAGTGGCGAGCTGGTGTGGCTGAGCACCGGCAAAGGTAGAGATCAGCAGATACTCCGTGCGTTGCATGGGGAGGGCGAGAGTGTCAGCCAGAGCAGATGTCATAAATGCGCGCTGGCTGCCAGTGTCAAGGAGAACCCGAGCGCGAACAGACTTGTTGCTGTGATGGAGGTTGACGGTAGCAGTTTGCAGCTGGACACTGGACGTGGGGCTACTGTGACCTGATGCAATGGTTGTAAACGTCGATGGTGTACGTCCAGCACTTGCGTGACCGGCAGCAGGCTGGGTACAGATGGCTGTGTTGTGATGGTTCGCCTGCAGGCAATGGCGACACTTGCCGTCTCACGTGCATGCAGCACTGCGGTGTCCCTTCCCGAGACAGCGGAAGCAGCATTGAAGCCGCATGAGTCGCTCCTTCCGCGCCGTGGCGGTCGCGTACTGCTTGCACTCATCATGCGAGTGACTAGCACTGCAAAACACACAGGGGCGGCGTTGGCGCCGGCCTGCTGGCTCCTGCCGTGAGTGGACAGTAGCAGGGAGAGCACTCGCCGTGCCTGCTGTGGAGCTGCCAGGCATAGGCGGCGCCGGGATACCTGGATTCACTGTTGCAGTGGAGTCGGCACGATGCCGGGCTGTATCCTGCAACCAACTGTAGCGCTTCAACGCTTGCCGGAGGGTTGCAATGTCCCATGGCTTCGCGGCCTAGTCGAGTGGGCGCCACTCCTCGATTTTGAAGGTGACCTCGATCGGGAACCTCGTCAGGATTTGCTGGCTGATGAGGCGTTGGCCAGTGAGGACCTCACCCTGGGCCTCAAGTTGTTGGAGGAGGCTCCCAATGTGCTCCAGGGTTTGCTTAATGCTGGCCGGCGTATTCAGAGCTGAGGGGAGCTGTTGCAGCTGCGTATACAGTTTTGAAACGATTAATTCCGGTCGTGCAAACTCAGCTTTCAGCGCAGCCACGGCAATCGGGTAGTTCACACCTGTAACGGCGAGGCCACAGATCAACCGGCTCGCGCGTCCGTGCAAGACCGATTTGAGGTAGGTAAATTTGGAGACCTCTGGGATAGCCTGGGAGTCCACGGCACAGGAGAACATATCCCAGAAGTCTGGCCAAGCGAGCAGATCACCATCAAAAGTCGGTAACGACAGCTTGGGGAGCTGTATGGGCAGCTTCATCACGGAACCAGCAGACGCGGCAGGTGAAGCACTTGGCCGAACTTGCGGTGTGCTGGTAGCGAGAGGCACAGCACCAGGTGACTGGAATGACACTACCGGTCGATCTGGAGGATGGGAGGTAACTCTGGTCTCAGACGAACTGGAGGTGGTCGACCACTCCGAGTCACTGTCAGAGTCACTAGGTAAAAGAGACGTCCGAGGAAGCAAGGACCCGTCTCCAGGGGCAGTGGCAACAACAGACGTACATGACTTGCCGACAGATCCATGAGGAAGAACTGTAGCAGAGGGTACAACGTCACTCAGGCCCGAGTTGGCAGTGACAGCAAGCGGTGTTGTAGGCAAAGCATGGGACCCAGATGCGTCAGGCTTTCCCACGGGCTTTGGCAATGGAGAAATGACGGGCTCCAGGTGAGCGCTCTGCTCCAACAAAGACGGTGCAAACTTCGCAATATGGAAGCGGACATCCCTGACGATCTCGGCCTCTGCATCGAAATCCGCGTCCCAGGTGTCCAGCCGGTTAAGGCGGTCATCGTCCTCTGCTTGCTCAGCTGCCTCACGAATTTGTGCCTGGATGGCGTTCAGTTCCGAGAGAAGGGCTTCGGCCGTAGTCGAATCGTCCCATAGGTAGTGGCACGACGGGTCAGATTTGTCTAGCTCCGTGACTAGACGTTGCCTCAGACGGGTAAACCGTCGTTTGAGGTTGGTACGTTGCCGAACCAGTTGGCTTTCCATGTCCGCGTCCGCGACGACACGACAAGACGACAAACAAATTCGAATTAGTTGGCCGGGAACTGAGGTTGTCACGCCTGGTTACAGCACCATGTTATCAGGGCCGGATCCCCGATAATAGAACCATAATAACAGCAGGACTGGCTGTGAGAGGAAGGTTGTTATTATCAACTCAAACACTGATAGTGATCGTTTAGTAAGCAAAAAGGAACAACCAACGTTACTTGTTTCTAACACAACTGAACACAAAGGAAAGGGCCGCATGAGCACTACGTCATGCACTGCATGATGCAGTGAGCGAGCGCATGCGTGGGAATGTGCAGTGAAGCGAGTAACACTGCAGTACAGATATTGCAGAAGCATGCACAGACCAGATCTACTAAGAACAATACATGCACGTGTCATGAGCAGTACAGTGAGACTTCACGCTACAGTGGTCCGCGTGACAAAAATGAAGCCGAACCTGATAGCCATGAAAAATAAAATTTCCAAGGCCAGATTTACACCAGGCCCGAACGTGCCGGGCTTGACTGCTCAAACTGACAAGCCAGTGAGCTCTGCACAACACTTTTTTTCAAAATCTATCTCTTTTAAATTATCACCAGCAAATCCTACATATAGGATTTGGTTTCTGGTCAAAGGATTTCGCTAAACAACCTATGCAAAAGGATGAAATGGGTTTCATGAGGTGTTTGGAACTGTTTTCCATACACTTCTGTAGGAATAATCCAAATTTCAAGCCGATTGGCCAATCTTCCGGGTGAAACTTCTGATGTAGTACGGTTAAGAAGCACTAGATAGATATGGCAACCTGTGGCAGTGCTCCTCAATCAATCACAGACATCTATTCATGGTATCTGTGTGCTTATTCGGCATACTAAACATTCAATATTACTTTCCCTGCCAGTTCCATCACCATCTGCATCCATTTCAACACTCAAATCCTAGTGTTGAACAAAACCGATAACTCAGTTGTAAACTTATGGTCCTCTCTTCTCTTAACTCAAACCCTATAACAATGGATCTGTCAAAAAAACTGACATGCCGGCCCGGGAAAACACCTCTATAAGTCAAGCAATAATGCTGGTACTCTTGAAAACTTCTGAAGAGAACCTACTGATAGTGCCCTAACACGTTACAATACAATTTAGGCACACTGCAACTTATCCCGGGCGACAGCATGGCCATGATTATTGGAAAATTCAAAAAATCCTATATATAGGATTCGACAGTTTTAAAAAAGAGATATAGTTACCGTGAAGTCGCGGATAAAAGCCGGGTTTGCATACAAGCACATCGCGGATAGAAGCCTGAAAATCTAACGGGTCAAATGCATACAAGCCTGTCGCGCGTAGAAGACTGGCTTCTATGCAAGCGCGGATCGGGTAGGTCAAGAGTGCATGTGCTATGTACGGTGCATAGTAAAACTGCCGCCATACCGGTAGTCAGTGGTAGATCTACGCGTGTCGCGCGTAGAAGATGTGCATACAAGCCTGGCAAAATATCAGTGGTGCATATAAGCATGGTTTGCATACAAGCCTGGTTTGCATACAAGCCTGGTTTGCATTAAAGCCTGATGCAGAAAGCGGCTTACATGCTTATAAGCCCGGCTTTTATCCGCGACTTTACGGTATACGTCTTTCAACCTTTCCATTATTCCCTGTACTATCCTGAAGAGAAGGAAAATAAAACTTTTGATAGATGAAAGGAAGTGTATTCTTGATTGTGTAAACTTGAGTCGATGCATTCGAAGGTATAGAAGGCAAAATTAGTTTGACCACCTCCAAACCACTCTCAATATCCTCGTTTGATCCCTGGGCAATACCACAGAGTGCCAATATAGATGACTTGCAGGTCGTGCACGACGTGCCCCCCCCCCCCTCCCCATCACCATGGTTTGTGCAAATCCATTATTTTTCTATCTAATGGACATGTCTTATCAATACTACTCCAGCACAGGAAGCTCTTCAAAAGGCTTTCCGGTGTTTCTATAATACAATGGCAGTCAATGTTCATCGTGGAACAGGTAAATATGAAAATCATTATTCCACACTTCTTTTTTTCCTTACAGTGGTATTGGCCTCATCGACAAGGTTGGCCGCGGATCCTCCCATTTTCCTCAGGTACGTCCGTAGGTCTCCGTAGTGCATGTGTTCCAGACACACCATCGGCAGGTTCTTCGTGTCCAAGGCGACAGCTAGCAATGGCAACACATTTGGATGCCTGAAGTCCTTCAGCATGAACGCCTCTACCAAGAACTCGTCGATGTCACTTTCTGCTTTGATAGCTGTACAGCTCAACAAGAATAAAAACAATTTTCTTTCTAACACACTTAACTGCACAGGAGCTACCGGTACTTGAACTCCGAATGAGGCCATTCTTAATACCACTTTTCAAAAATCAGTACATCAGTGATAGCTTGTGCTCAAAGTAATAATTTTGATAAGTTTGTCAATCAAAAATCACTACCCTCTTCACGCCTCAAAATGCACAAAGAGATATGCATGTTGTCAGTTTCATTGAGCATACTGAAGGCACATGTTTATTTCTACATTGGAATACTGTAAGACCAGTAATGTTGTGAAAAGAAGAAGGACAAAATGTTACGCGTTATGACTAACTGTCCACCACCGTAACCTTCTTTTCACAATTATTTAATTGGCTCACCATCCGAGTTACATCATTATTGCACACCAGTAATGTTAACGAACATTTAATTATAACGAGTTAACAAATTTGAAAGAATCGTTAACATTTTGAAGTCATTATGTGCAAAACGATGTGTACATGTGCAGTCATTTGCTGGTTCTGAGGCAGAATTCGTTAGAATTTCACCTGGCTAACCCACAAAAATCCGGAGATCGTTAACTTTAATTGACGTTAAAATATCTGGTCTCATGGTAGTACCTTTCAGTGTTTTGATGGTGCATGGTACTGGCTCCTTGACGTTGTCCAGGATAACAGTGCCAATACAAACGCGTCGAAACGCCCCTGACAAGCAGAGAGAGTCACAGCAAAACATTAGAAGCAATTGACATCTGACATGGTGACAAACACTGTTTTCCAGTACTCCAGTACTGTTCACGAGGCTCTCCTTGACTATACATTAGATAGTGTGTCTGGACACGGACTATTGGATGCATTGTTCTGTGCATGTATGGTACTTTAGGTAACTGCAGGCTAGACGAGCCATACCGATTCTATGTGCATGCCCTACAGCATTATGGCGCTTTGCTGGTTTGTATTCATCCATTTTCACGGTACTTAGACATTTGAGGTAGACGTGTAGGCGCCTTTCCATAGATCATGTCAATAGACTAGTAGTGGGCACGCCAGACACTTTGTGGCATCGCCGGTGTTTCAGTATTGTCAGTTTGCACCTATGTGGTCGCAGTTCTATCGCGACAAGCTGTGCATTTGCCTCTAGGCAATTCACCTTTCCTTAGCTACGCTGCAGTTGTGCTGCGATATTCATCTATAGCATAATATTGGTCTGTGTGATCGAATCCATGTGTTCAATGCATTCTAGGTGGCTAACATAACAAACCAGACCAGACACGGTATGGACTCATGATTGTATGTAGGTGTGAACAAGTTAGTTTCTGGCAATGTTGTGGTGTTTGGTTTCCGCCCAACATTGTCGATCTGCATGTTTGCACTAGCGTGCAGCCGAACCAACGTGCCTTGCAATGCTTTGCTAGGCTTTTCTTTCACTGTATCTTTTTGGTCACATATAATACCGTACACTTTTGCTTTTACTCACTCTTTTTTTTTAGCACGTTTGCGTTTTGGTTATATCGAAGAACCCAGTGTGTAGTTACGATCCATCACAGTTTCAATGTTTATGGACTAGCGTGGTGTAGTCCTGCGGAACATTAATGGTAGCAGAGGATGGTTTATCGCGTTTCGTAGAAGTTGATTACAGAGAGAACTGTAGTCATGAGCACGTCCGATACCGAAAATCGGAGCACTGCAGGCATGGAGGATGCGGAGCAGGAGGTGGCATCGCAAGCGTCTGGTACGTCACTTTCGGATAGTGAACCAGAGGCGGTCGCCCTGTACTCAGGCAAACTCAGAGCGCTGAAAGTGCAAGTGAAGTCGGACTTCACCAACGCGAGAAGGACCCTGATCGTCGATCTCCGTCGGGTCAGTTCCGGTGAGTTGTCATTTGATCAGGTAGCAAGCTCACCCGTGTTGACTGAGTGTTACGAACGAGCTGCATCCGTAATTGCCGAGCTCGTTAGTGTTTACACCACGGAGGATAACAATAGTCAGGCAGAGAAGATGTTGAGAGAACTTGAGAAGTTGCAAGAAGAATATGCAGAGGCATCGGCTATGATTGTTGAGTATGGCAGAGGCGCAGTAGAAGACCCCGTCCCTAGATCTAGGAGGCTGTATGCAGCACCTCACGATAGTTCGCATGACGAAAGGTCAATTCAGTTTCAAGATAGTAGATACGACGCACGCACACGTGGGGCTAGCCCGTATTTACCGTTACAGAGACGATCGCTGAACTCGCGTCAGCTTTCGCAGAGCCTGAGTGATTTATCCATTCAGGGACCCCGAGATGCCGTGAACGTAGCTGCCGCCATTCACGAGGAGCACCACGCACCAGTTCAGGGATGGCCGCAAGCTAGTGATGAAAGGCGAACGCCAACCGGCCTGAGCGCGGATGGGGGAGATCAAACGAAAGAAATCCAAATCTCCTCAGAGCACGAACAGCAGTCTCAGAGAGAAGTCCCGCAGGTCACGCAGACAGCAGTGGCAGCTCCGCCACCCGCCACGAGTTCGTGTGTCGTACCGCAAACCTCGTCAGTTGCAGGACTCGTGGTGGCGCCGACCGCCTCAAGTGCAACATCCGCTACGAAGACGCAAGCTCCGCGCCAACCACGCGGTGCAGCAGAAGTCACAACACGTGCGACCGCGAGCACTTCGTATAGTGCACAATCTAGCAGTGCAAGTCGGCCTGCCGCGGGCAGGCAGCATCAGGCAAGTCAGGGCATCGCAGCCCACGCATCGCAGGCATCGAAAGCGAGGTCGACGCATTCACAGCCTGCCACTCGGCAGCACTTGACCAGTGCAAGTGCATTTTCTATGCCAAGGATCTACCCTACCCCTGGTGCGAATCCTGCATCTGCTAGTGCAAGCTACATATACAGCAGTAGTAGTTATGGTGCTAACAGCTACAGTGCCATGCCAAGTATGCAATTCAGTAGTCCCAACCAGTATGGAACACAGCAACCTATGTGGACAGGCAACAACATCACGCAGCCTAGCTATGCAACCTATAGCAACGTCCCACAAATGGTCGCACAGACACCAAGCATGACAACTCAGCATGGTCTAGCCTTACCTGCTGCAGAGTCCACCACCATGCCACAACCGCAGAGTGCACTGACGGCACCTCACCAACCGGAACCATGGCGTCAGCTGAAGCAGATCGGCATTCCGACATTCAACGGCGACAAAAGAAAATTCGAGTCTTGGCGTGCGGCGTTCATGGCATGCATAGACGCATCTCCGGCAGCACCAGAGTACAAGCTACTGCAACTCAGGCAGTACCTAGTCGGCGACCCACTGGACTCCATCGATAGCTTAGGCTATTCCCCTGCTGCGTACGAGGCCGCCAAAGCGCTACTGGTCAGGAAGTATGGCGGAGAACGCAGGCGTGTCGCGATCCACGTAGAAGAAATCGAGCAGTTCGGTAAGGTTGGCTACAACAGAGCGTCCGAGTTCGAGAAATTCACGGAGCTCCTCGAGGTAGTAGTCATCAACCTGAAAGACAGCGGCCGGGCCGCAGAACTGGAGGCTGGTACGTTCTACCAGAAGCTCCTCCGTAAGTTCGACGAACGTGTGCTTGCACAGTACCATCGATGGCGGTATGATCGGCAAGTAGAAGAGTCCGTCGAAGCCCTGCTCGAATGGGCACGAGTAGAATCAGAGCTAATGATGATCTCGGCAGAAACGGTGAGCGGCGTAGCAGTAAAAACCACGCCCCAACAGCAGCAACCACCCCGAGATAACCGGTTCCAGAGGCGTAGTGCTCCGCCTAGTCGCAACCACGCATATCATGCTCAACAGAAGAGCGACGTCAACTGTGCAGTATGCAAAGGCGCACATCCCCTGTGGAAGTGTGCGGCATTTAAGGTCATGTCGGTCAATCAGCGTTGGCGGCTCGCCAAGCAGAGCAACGCGTGCTTCCGGTGCTTGGGCAGTGGCCATGCTGGCAAGGACTGCCCCCGTGATCGTGAGTGCCCGGTTAGTGGATGCATCAAACATCACCACCCGCTGCTCCATGGCAGCAATGTTACCGGCAGCGCACAGCCAACTCCGGAAGCTGAGAAGCCCGCACCCCAGACATCACTGGTCACGACTGTCACAGAGGGGGAGCCAGAAGCAGCGACACATGTGGCACAAGGGCGCCGGACGGACCGTGTAGCTCTACGGACAATCCCGGTGACACTGTGCAACGGCCAGCAGTCAGTGACTGTCAACGCTTTGCTGGACGATGCCAGCACTGTGACGTATGTGCACACTAGTATCGCCACTCGACTCGGTTTGAGTGGCAAACGCCAACGGACGACGGTCAGCACGCTCAATGGCAAGCTGGAGACGTTCGAGACTATGCCAGTAGACATCGGGCTGAGGAGTGTTGATGGCAACTTGAAGCAGACGATCACGGCGTACACCACCGACAAATCCGTGACTGGCGACCTTCGCGCAGTCGACTGGCTAGAAGAGGCTAGTAACTACCCGCACCTGAGGGAGATTCCATTCCCAGCGGTGGGAGAACACGACACTGTAGATATGCTGATCGGCAGTGACCAAGTCCAGCTGCACGTATCGACGCGTGACGTCATTGGTGAACCTGGGCAACCTGTCGCTAGGTTAACACCGCTCGGATGGACCTGCGTAGGGAAGCTCAGAGCACCCAACTCCAAGCAGACGCAGGGCCCACAGCCCAACCGTTCGTACTACGTCGGTGGAGACAAGTCAATTGCAGGAGTCGAGCAAGCCCTGCAACAGTTCTGGAAGGTCGACAGCTGTGGCGTCGAGACGGACAATGCGGCTCCAGGACCAACATCGGCAGACGAGGCCGCAGCGGTGAAATTAGTGGAAGACTCCACGCGGCTAGTAGACGGCCGGTATGAAGTATCGATACCATGGAACAGTCGTAAGGCGGAGTTAGTCAACAACGTTGATATGGCGACTAAGCGGCTGGAGTCAACACGTCGACGACTGCAACGTGAACCGCAAGTAGCCCGAGCATACGCCAGAGTGATCCAAGATTACCTCGAGAAAGGATATATCACCGACGTCACTGACGAAGCGCCTACCGACCAATGCTGGTATCTGCCACACTTCGCCATTGTGCGGCCACAGAAGACGACAACTAAGGTCCGGATTGTGTTTGACGCAGCCGCCTCCTACCACGGCATCTCACTTAACGACGCCATCCACGCCGGCCCGAAGTTGCAGCGAGACCTTTGCGATGTTCTCACCCGGTTCCGAAGAAAGCCCATCGCCGTTGCCTGCGACGTAGCAGAGATGTATCTGCAAGTTTCAATACGCCCCGAGGACAGGCCGTACCACCGCTTTTTGTGGCAGGACCCGGCCTCCGATGGTCCGGTCAAGAAGTACCAGTTCAACCGCTTAGTCTTCGGTGTAAACGCGTCGCCATTCTTGGCTCAGTATGTCGCCCGCCAAGTCGCGGACGCAAGCGTCGATACCCACCGATCAGCAGCAGAGGCCATCCTGGACAGTACGTACATGGACGATACGATGGACAGTACTGCCACGGTCGCCGACGGTACCAAGCTCCATGACGACCTAATGGAGCTGTGGGGGAAGGCAAGCATGCGACCGAGAAAGTGGTTATCCAACTCGACTGCGTTGCTGAGTACGATCCCAGAAGAAGAACGCGCAGCGGATGTCGACCTGACGGTGGGAGACCTACCATCGGTAAAAACGCTCGGAGTGACATGGTCTGCCCTCGATGACGAGTTCACGTTCCGCGTGCAGCAACCGGATCTGCCCAAGCGTATCACAAAGCGCTACCTCTTGCAGCGGACAGCAGC
Source organism: Sycon ciliatum (assembly GCF_964019385.1). NCBI lineage: Eukaryota > Metazoa > Porifera > Calcarea > Leucosolenida > Sycettidae > Sycon > Sycon ciliatum. Next base: position 47,713,772 of record NC_088644.1, read on the forward strand.
CGTATTCGACCCACTCGGCTTCATATCGCCGTTCGTCGTTCGAGGCAAGATGCTGATGCAGGAATGCTGGATGAGTGGCGTCGACTGGGACGAGCAACTTCCCGACGCGATAGTTGATAAAGCCCAGCAATGGTTCCAAGAGTTGAGCGAGCTCAGCAACGTCCGAGTCCCGCGTCAATTTGAAGCATCGACCGGCAAGCTCGAGCTGCATGCATTCTGCGATGCGTCCAGCGAAGCCTATGGAGTTGTTCTGTATGCGAGAAGTGTGCGCGAAGATGGAACAGCGGAGTGCAGATTCCTCGTGTCGAAGAGTCGTGTCGCGCCTACCGCCGCTACCAGCATTCCCCGGCTCGAGCTCATGGCGGCAGTTCTCGGCCATCAGGTTGCCACTCGAATGAGTAAAGTGCTCGACGTGCCACTTAGTACTGTCACCTTCTGGAGCGATAGCACGACGGTCCTCCACTGGATTCGTAGCTATAGTCGGCGGTTCAAACCATTCGTCGCGAATCGCGTCAGCTACATCCAGCAGCGTACCGCACCGCGACAGTGGCGCTACGTCCCTACGGGACAGAACCCAGCTGACCTGGCATCACGAGGAGTTTGCGTCAACGACCTGGTCAACGCAGACCTATGGTGGCAAGGACCGGCGTTTTTGAGCAACGGCTCAACCTGGCCAGCCACGGAGCTAAAGGATACTTCGGGGTTGAGCGACGACCCGGAAGTTCGCAAGGCAGCTGTGCAGGCGTCTGAGAGCGCATTCGTGACGCAGCAGATCACCGTCGTGCAACCAAGCCGCTACTCCAACTGGACGAGACTTGTGAGAGTTCAGGCATGGATCAACCGGTTCGTCAATAACTGCAGACAAGGGGACCGCGTCAGCGGAGAGCTAAACATCCAAGAGTTGGAAGCGGCGGAACTTGCCATCATCTACGGAGCGCAGCAGGATGCATTTGGTGACGACATCAGCGCACTGAAGAAGGGGAAGACTCTGCCAGCAGCATCGCGGTTAGCAAAGATGTGTCCGCGACTGGATGAGGATGGCCTACTACGTTGTGACGGCCGCACCCGCCTAGCTGACTGGCTCCCGTACAGCACGCGCTTCCCGATCATTCTACCCCGGAAACATGAAGTTACGTCGCTAATCGTGAAGCACCACCACGAGCTGCGACAGCATGGTGGCACGAACGAGACGCTCGCGGCATTGACAGAACGGTTCTGGCTGGAGTCTGCCCGAGAGGAGATACGCCAGTGGGAAGCTGAATGCATGGTGTGCCGACGTCGCAAAGCCAGGACGGCAGAGCAAGTTATGGCGCCGTTGCCGAAGGTCCGGCTCGCTACACCGTTGAGAGCCTTCGCTAGAGCCTCGGTAGACTATGGCGGCCCATACTTAACGAAACAAGGGCGGGGACGCAGCCAAGCCAAACGTTACCTCTGCGTTTTCACCTGCCTGCTAACCCGAGCCGTACACCTCGAGATGAGCTACGGCCTCGACGCCAGCTCGTTTTTTAACGCGTTCTCAAGGATGGTCGCGCGCCGTGGAAAACCGCTGGAGATCATTTCAGATAATGGGACGAATTTCGTGGCAGCCGATCGTGAGCTGAGGGAACTGGTGGAGGCTCTGGATAACGACGCAGTTTTCAAGTCCCTGGCCAACCGTGGGGTGGCTTGGAAATTCAACCCGCCGCTAGCCCCGCATTTCGGCGGAGTCCACGAAGTAATGGTTAAGGCGGCGAAACGCGCCCTCAAGGCAGTTCTCGGCAATGCTGACCTGACGGATGAGATGCTGGCAACTGCGCTCACGAACGCCGAAAGCCTTATGAACAGCAGACCGCTCACGTACCAGTCGGCCAGCCCTGACGACAGCTCGCCGCTAACGCCGAACCACTTTCTGACGGGTCAGATGGGCGGTCAGTTCGCCCCAGAAAGCGTAGACACCACAGGTTTCCACCCCAACCAGCGATGGCGGCAAGTTCAAGACGTGGTGAAGCAGTTCTGGCGGCGCTGGCTCAAGGAGTGGGTGCCGACTCTCAACGCGAGACGGAAGTGGCTAAAAGAACGGAGAGACGTGGCAGCAGGAGACATCGTCTTGGTATTGCAACCGGATGCACCACGTGGGCACTGGCCACTCGGACGCGTCATGGAGACCAAGCCGGGCCCAGATGGTCACGTGCGTGTTGTGGAGGTGCAAGTCGGCGGGAAGCGAATCACCCGTCCCATCACCAAGATCTGCCCGCTAGATGCATAGAGAAGATGGCAGCTAGAGCTGTACGTATTCAGTTATGGTGGTAACACAAGTAAGACAGAAGCAGTAGTTCAATAGATGCAGCATACATTGCAGGCATATCACATAAGCACCACAGTGTTATCATTTTTATGTTTACCACATCTTTTTGCCACGCAGTGATTAGACCGATAGAGGTACAACACATGAAATTGTAAGCTAGGTAGTAGTGGAATACGCTGCGAGGTAACTCATCGCGTATTCGAGGGGGAGGATGTTCACGAGGCTCTCCTTGACTATACATTAGATAGTGTGTCTGGACACGGACTATTGGATGCATTGTTCTGTGCATGTATGGTACTTTAGGTAACTGCAGGCTAGACGAGCCATACCGATTCTATGTGCATGCCCTACAGCATTATGGCGCTTTGCTGGTTTGTATTCATCCATTTTCACGGTACTTAGACATTTGAGGTAGACGTGTAGGCGCCTTTCCATAGATCATGTCAATAGACTAGTAGTGGGCACGCCAGACACTTTGTGGCATCGCCGGTGTTTCAGTATTGTCAGTTTGCACCTATGTGGTCGCAGTTCTATCGCGACAAGCTGTGCATTTGCCTCTAGGCAATTCACCTTTCCTTAGCTACGCTGCAGTTGTGCTGCGATATTCATCTATAGCATAATATTGGTCTGTGTGATCGAATCCATGTGTTCAATGCATTCTAGGTGGCTAACATAACAAACCAGACCAGACACGGTATGGACTCATGATTGTATGTAGGTGTGAACAAGTTAGTTTCTGGCAATGTTGTGGTGTTTGGTTTCCGCCCAACATTGTCGATCTGCATGTTTGCACTAGCGTGCAGCCGAACCAACGTGCCTTGCAATGCTTTGCTAGGCTTTTCTTTCACTGTATCTTTTTGGTCACATATAATACCGTACACTTTTGCTTTTACTCACTCTTTTTTTTTAGCACGTTTGCGTTTTGGTTATATCGAAGAACCCAGTGTGTAGTTACGATCCATCACAGTTTCAATGTTTATGGACTAGCGTGGTGTAGTCCTGCGGAACAAGTACTACACACTCTGCATAAGCGAAATCGTCGATCATTTGATTGACAATGACGCGAATATGCAGATAATAATAATAATACACATCTTGCTTCGGCCAACTACCCTTCAAGGTGTGCGTTGTCGATATTGCTGTCTATGTCTACGTGTGTGCCACTATATGGGGAGCGAGAAACACCCTCTTCTTTGCCATGGTTTCAGGACGAATTTGTGATATAGCTTTCGGCGATAATTTTATAGGAAAGTAATTTCTCCCCACACTGGAGCTCGCAATTCTCCGCCGACTTGACTCGTCCCTTGACTGACTCACCACTGCTATCCATCATCATCATGATATCATGTGACAGTTCCTGTGAGAGTCAGCCAGGGTACTGTTCACAGTTTCGTGAACGAATCACCACCAAGAAGGATCTGACAGGGATGAATTTATCCGGTATCGCATCGCAGTTTGCTATGCAAAATCGATCTACTGCTGCTCAAAAATCACCGCGACTAGCAGAAAACTGCGATACATACAGGCTACCCATGCCTAGCTTGCGCCGTCAAGTAACAAAAACTGCTATGCAAAAAAATAACAGTAAATTCGTCCCTGGATCAAGACATCCTTTATTGCCCCATCCCGGATTAAATCGGGCAAAATAATTGCAGCTCAAACGGCCAAAGTCACGGTTATCTTGATTTGTCTCTGTGCACTGAAACATGGAGAAGTATCTCTCACCTTTGCCAATCTCGTACCCGACCAGTATGGCTGAACACGGCACTATGCGAGTATGATACCTGCCTCGTGTCACCACGGACTCAATGCGCTGTCTCCTGGCGTCGGCCAGCGCTGCACGCGTCTTTTCTCTTTGACATTGGACTATGGTCTGAATGAGCAGTATGACTACAACCAGAAAGATAACGGAACCGGCAATGATGCCAGCCAGCTCCGGCGTTGAGAGCCCTGCGTCCTCATTACCGTCGCCACCTATCACTGATGGTGTTGTGGCCACAGCAAGACAGATTTCGAGAAAAAAAACACGTGAGCACAGCGTAGTTACGTTTCAATGCTTGATCTTCTGCAAGTTCTGGTTACAAAATGCAGCATAAAATTAATATCTCAGTGTAACAAATAGACAAACCCTGAACCTTGCATATCACTAGGTTGAATAAGTGACGATTGAAGAATGAAGAATGAAATAATGATACTGGGAAAAGTCTGCGGGGTGTTGAACCTCATTTAGGCAGTGGCATACCTTGGTTGTACACGGCCATAGAGAGTTGCGTGTCTGATTGTGTGTGCTATCATGTGTGTTTGTATGTGTGTGTGTGTATGTGTTTGTGTGTGTGTGTGTGTTTGTGTGTGTGTGTGTGTGTGTGTGTGTATGTGTGTGTGTATGTGTGTGTGTGTGTGTGTGTAGTGTGTGTGTGTGTGTGTGTGTGTGTGTGTGTGTGTGTGTGTGTGTGTGTGTGTGTGTGTGTGTGTGTGTGTGTGTGTGTGTGTGTGTGTGTGTGTGTGTGTGTGTGTGTGTGTGTGTGCTTATATATATGACGCTTATATCAGATCCACTCTGACTTAGCCACCCACACTAGTAGCAAGTATTACCTTCACTGGGGGCAGGGGTAACTGCAGTTGGATCCCAGGACGGATACCCTGATGCCGTCAATCCTTTTTCTGCACCTTGTCCTCACCCACTTACTGAGGTGTGGTGAGCCCATAAGTGGGACCATTTTCAAGTCCACCCAGAGTTTTGGGGATTTCAGGGGGTGTCACCCGTTGGGCGGTTCAATAGCCAGTTGAATCATCTTTCCAAGATTCCTTTTCAGTCTCTCTCCCTCTCCCGGGGAGACCCACGTGACCAGTTTTGGCAGTGAGCAACAAGTACAAGTACAAGTGTGTGTGTGTGTGTGTGTGTGTGTGTGTGTGTGTGTGTGTGTGTGTGTGTGTGTGTGTGTGTGTGTGTGTGCGGGCGTGTGCATGTGTGTGTGTATGTTACGCTATGTGTATGTTTTGTGTGTGTGTGTGTGTGTGTGTGTCTCCGCATGTGTGTCCTTAGGGATGCCTGGTTGTGACAGAGTTGGAGCTACCATGCCAGTGTAGAGAAACCTATCATGCTTTCACACTGATATCGTCTTGGCTACCTCATGTCTTGGGCAAGAGCAAACATTGCAAACAATGCAGATAGACTTACGTGCACAGATTTTTACCATGGACAGCACCGTGCTACCATTGGTCACATGACCACCGGTCATGTTGCCCTGGCGATCACTGCACTCCAAGTGGTTCAGATTTGCTTTGAAGTTGTCGACGGTGTACGGGTACGAGGTGATATTGTAGTTGAGGTAGGCTTCGAATGCTATGGCTTCATCCGATTTGCCAGTGCAAGGTAATGACATCCTGAAGGCTGGGTGAAGGTGAGACAAGATACATTGAAAGTCAAAGTATAATTACGGTTTGATGCAGTATCATGGGTTTTCTCTTCATTTCGCTTGAAAAACCTCATTTAGGTCTCCAGGGTACTAGGGCATATGTGAGGAGCTTGTGAATACGAGGAGGTTGGCATTGCAGCAATATGTCAAGTCCCACAGAAATTGTGAGGCTCCCAAATCGAAAGAATGCTGCCAAGTGCAGTACTGGGGTGAGGGGAAGAACTGTGTCGTAGCCTAGGTCGTTCTGATACAGTCAAACCTGCCATTAGGGCCGACTTCCACTATGCTACCATGAGTGCCGTGCCATGAGTACCCATGGTGATTTGCTCACGTGAGGGGCAGTTTTGGCGCGAGTTCATTCCGTGGCTCGTGCAGGGGCCATTCCGGTGCCGAGGGCCACTGGGGGTGGAAACGGCATGCAGTGGTCTTCCGTGAGGTAGAATGCGGTGAGTAGTAGATATTTTACTACTCCATGGCAGGAAGTCAAACCATCAGCATACGGTCGAAGGCCGGAAATTGGCACCCACCGGGCTAGCATCCAGCCGCCAAAGGTGGGGCCATGCATCATTATACCAGTATATGGATGTTAAATATGTTGGTAGGTAAACAACAGAGAAAAATACACAACACTTTTTTGCTAGTTTGAGGGAAAGACGCAAACAGGAAAAGTCTGAAGAATAAATTGACTCGAACGAGGGACCCTCGCTTGTAGCCAGCGATGCTCTAACCATGCACTGAGCTATGGTGTAGCCGTCATCCCAGCAGAGACCGTTCAATATTTTCTTCAGACTTCGTAACTCACACATCCGGTGAATCCACAGGCGAGTGGGACGCATTGAAAAATAGTATCATACTATTATTATTATCCTGGTTCGATTCCTGGTGGTGATATTCATTTTTTCTTCAGATTTTTCCCTTTTTCGCGACGACGACGACGACGATGGCAGCGGTGGCAACAAGCTAGTGATTACTTACACGTGTAGTTGGTGGAAGGCACACAGCCCACCAATGGTGTGTTCGCCCTGGGTGTCTCCAATACTGTAGTGTTGTCCGAGACAAAGTACATATTGTAGTCCACCGTTTCCTGGGACAGCACAGAGGACGGTCAAAGGTTCAGTTTGGATGAGCAACTGAGCATAGATAGACGGAAGATTAATATTATCACAATTGTCTGCCGGGGGGGAGTACATGTACATACTGTTAGACCAGATTTCTTAACGTCAATTAAAGTTAACGATCGCCGGATTTTTGTGGGTTTAGCGAGGTGAAATTCTAACGAATTCCGTCTCAAAACCGGCAAATGACTGTACATGTACATATCGTTGTGTACATAACGACTTCAAATGTTAACGATTCTTTCAATTTCGTTAACTCGTTAGAATTAAATGTTCGTTAACATTCCTGGCCTTACAGTAGTTTAACTCCCTGACAAACGTGTTGGTGCCCATAGTAGTGCTGACATGACAACCCGTGAAAGGCCACATGGCTTTGCAGCACTGGTGCACATGTTCACTCTGCTCCCCAACACAACCCCCGGTGGCATAGACGTACTTCGAAGTAGTGTTTCTCACCAGTTCATGACTGTATCATCCTCCTCTTCGCAGCCTCTTTTGCAACACATAATGGCACAGTATGCAGCCACCGTTTTCTTTTTTCTTTGCTCTATTTCACGCACTTACGGCTTTCTTCATTCAGCTCTATTTCACGCACTTACCTAGGGTACCCTGTAAAAAGACTCACAGTCTGTGGGGATTGCCCTAGTAAAATAATAAATACTACTACTACTACTACTATCATCTTTTTTTTTTTGTAGTGGAATGGCGAGCTATTGAAACAAAGCTTTCGAAATCATAATTCCCCCAGAAAAGCTAGAAACGCTATAGTTACTTTTAAACTTCATTTTGTCTTGCACTCAAGCAGAACTCAAAGACGATAGGCAACAAAGAGTTGGTGTTCGTCTTACGTTGGGCGACCGATTCCACTCCATTGCAATGTACGTGTACTGTTCGCCGAATCGAGCCAGGTCTAAAGTTTTCAGAAACTTCAGGGACGATGCCTCTTGTCCGTTGATTATGAAATTGATAGGTTCTGTACACAAAAAAGGGGGGGAAGAGACCCAGGATGACATCACCAGACACAAAGATGTTGAGCAAACTTCCAGAAGCAAGAGATTCCGATGCCGCAATACAAGTAGCAATACCACAACAATGAACGCCAAGCTCATCCTGTGGTACTTTATGAGTGTGTAACGGTGCTGCCTTTTGTGCAGTGTTCGCATCACCACTGCCTGGTGCTACGTGTACTCAAAGTATGAGTAACAATATCATCACAGAGATAGACATATACAGTCCAGAAGTGCCGATTATCCGCACCCCTCGGGGCACGAGGCTGTCTTTTTCTTCTTCTTCTTTTCTACTCGTATTAACACAGCCCAACCGGAAAACATGAGAACGGAAAAGGAAAGAACAAGACATAGGGGATGTAGGGACGACGTGCCGATGTGCTGGGAGCAACTCAACCGACCAGAGGTCTCGGCGTCAGCGTTGCAACTAGGCATCGAAAAATGGGGGGGGGGGGTGTTGTTGCACGAGAAGACTGCAAAACAAACGGAAGCTAGGAAATACCACAAAAATAATAACTTGGTGCGAAAAATAATAATAGTTTCACCCAGTGAATATGCAATGAATAAGATAAACTGCTCAGTCCTTCTATGTTATCATGCAGCGACTCATACACACAACATCCAGGAACGATTGGCTGTCTCTAAGAACGTTTTCTTGCGATGGTCATCAGTCAGAGTACATCCGTGAGTGGTGAACAAAGAATATCAAAGAATGAAACAAGTTGATATTTTAGTGAATGAACAAAGTAAAAACAAGTGTGATAAAACACGTGTGTAATGCCGTTTTGGATGCCATGTTAGACGTGTCTTTTCCTGGCCAAAGTGCTGGGGATTTTGTGTTCTTGTTGTTCTTTTCTTGTTCTCTCTCCATTGCCAACTTGCATTTTCATATTTATACATTTCCACCAAGAGGCTGCCGTTTGCGCGGGCGTGTTGTGTTGGGCTAAGAGGGGTGGTAGAGAGAATAGACAGTTCCAGTTCTCCCACAAGAGAGGGCGAAAAAAGAAACAATCAAGCGCACAATGCAGCTACGGTGCTAAGGAAAGAGTGGGAGTGCTGTGTCATAATCTTCTTTTTTTTTTTTGACTGACCGCGCTCTCTATCTTATTCATTGCCATTCTAAAACTTCTGTCTCCTCGTCGACTCTTCAAAGAAAATTATTATTATTACTTCGTATTATTACTAATCACATTTCCGCGTCAATGTCAGCAATTTCCAAAGGATAAATGCCCACAGATTCGCACACGCTGAATGGAGATGGGAAAGGGACAGCCAACGCGATCCTTCCCCTTCTTCGCCATCACACCCTGGAACAACCTGCCTGCGGACCTCCTGCTTCACGAGCCTCATTCAAGACGCCTCCAAACCTTCAAGGTCAACGTATGTAAGGATCTAATCCGAAAGAGATGGCTGTGGTCCACACAGTATCTGTGACGATGATATTGAGATTTGAGACCCATTTAGTATTTACCTCTCTACTACTACTTGCTTGTTATGATTATTGTTCTCTTTCTTCATTTTCCCTTCTGGTTTAGTCATTACACGTATTTATAATTATTATTTGGTGCAATACTAGCGCCCCTTTCTCGCACCAAATTATTATTTTTGCTACCTGACCATGCACCCCCCCCCCCTTTTTTTTCGATGCCAGGTTGCAACGCTAACGCCGAGACCCCTGGTCGGTCGAGTTGCTTCCTGTACATCGGCACGTCGTCCCTACATCCCCTGTGTCTTGTCTTGTGTTTGTCTCCACATGTCTCTTTGTAGGGCTGTGTTCCCAATAAAAAATAAAAAAAAATAAAAATAAAAAAAAAAAAAAAAACAATAGACAACACGACAAGGGTCAAGAAAAACAGACCAATAGCTAGCACGAGGCACAACATCAGTGCATGCATGCGGAACCAATCGAGGCCCCAGAGGCAAACTCTGTAGTCTCTATCAACAGAGTAGCGTTACAAAAGACAGTATGAAATAGACAAACAAATAGCAGGGAGAAATATTGTGGCACTGTGCCAGAACAACGACAGAGTTCACAGAACTATGTCATCTAAGAAAATAATAACGCCTAAAGGTGCTACTTCAAAAGTAAGTACGAAATAAAGAAAGGCGAAATCATACACAACATAGCAACAAAGTTGCACCAAGTAATAAGTTAAAATAATAACTGAACTGGGTGAATAAACCAAGAAATCATCACAATGTCAGAAGAAAAGGTTTGAATCGTATCTCAACTGCTAGTGTTAGATTGTGACTGCTGATGAGCGCGTTTACAGTCTTCATTTCAATACTATGGTTTTGTCTCCTCGCCGAATATTTCAATCATAACAAAACGAACTGATGGTGGTGGTGGTGAGAAGGAGAGCTCTGTGCCAGAACTTTGCAGCCTAGAGAGCGTGTGTGGGCAGGCGTGTGTTTACCGCCATACTGCCAGGTGTGTCTTTACCACCATATTTATCAACCAGAAGTACAGCTGCAGTGGTGTCTTCAACTTCATTTTATAACAAAACGAAACAAACTAATACTGAAAGGTAAATGAAACTATAATATTGTATCACGAACAGCACTCGATATTGCGGAGATGGTTTCATCAGCGGCTGTCCATCGCCCATGTCCAGCGAGTGTGACGAAGATGCTGTCTCCAGGGTGTTCGGATGAGGAGTATGTTCAGATAAGAGAGCGGACACACATCTATGCAAAAACATGCACATCCTCCCTGTTTTCATCATTTCTCATTCTCCTCGGCAGTATTTCAGGAACTAGACACACTTCAGCTCCTCAAAATGGCACATTGGACACCCATAATTATCATAAGCAGGCATAGTGCGATGGTCTAAGACTAAGATCATGATTGAGAAACAGAAAGCAGCATACCGCCTATTTGGGCGCATTCCTATCACTCGAGTTGAACTCAAGTTGAACCTTGCGAGTGTGAACGTTGACGCCTGCAGGCACGGTGACCAGGTGACTTGAGCGCACATGAGCACGTGACCGCTTATTCAACTATGTTCGATGGGGAAAACGGGCCGAACGCTGGATCGCAGCTTCTCGGACCAAAACCAGTCGACTCAGCGCCCGAAAGACGACAACATATGGGCCAATCGCGGACATCCGTGCTTTCATAAGAACGAAATGGCGCCTTTAGAGACATTTTACATACAAATCCCCATCTACTGTTGTGGACATGGAAATCCGGTCGCAAGTCTAGCGGCCTCAGGGCGCTGGCCATGCAGCCGGGGGTACTAAGTAAGTGGTACACACATGCTTTTTAATATGCGCTGTAGAGCGCTGGCCCCATCGGATCAACATGTGCACTGCACGCAGCGCTCTGTACGCGCTGAGGGCGCCGGCCCCGGTCAATCGACTGGATTTTACTGTAGTAGGGCGCAGTCACCCAGTTTCGGTGGAAGTGCGCGAGTTCGATTGGGAATACAGGAGGAACGGAGACCATTCGACTCAGCACCCCGAAGACTACAACTGGTCAAAATTTGATTGGTAATAATCATAACGGTAGATAACAGCTTCCGTAACAGCTTCCGTACTTCGGAAAGGCAAGAGAGAATACCTACCGTGAATGCAACAAATCCCCTTATCACTGGCCTGCAAGGTATTGCTTGCTTCGAATCTTTGCGCCTAGTTTCCGTTCGACCTGGCAACAAAGTCAATGTGTGCGCTTGTGTGCGTATGTGCGCGCGTCTGTACGCATGTATCTGTGAGTGTCTCAAAGATCCTCCCACACAAACACAATGACAACACTCTTCACAATCGGAAACGGCCCTCAGCCACACAATGTCAATGGGCCGTGCTCGAAAACTTACGTTTGAACTTGTTTTCTACACGGAACTGTTCGTCTACACGTAAGCTGAACCCGCGTGCACTCTCCAGGCGGCAGCAGCACGCAATGACCCATAACACCACCACTCCGGTAGCGGGCAGAGGACGCGCTCTGCCGCGCAATGTCCGTTCTTTCATCTTGCACACTCGCCTGGCCTGCCGCTTGCCTCACTGCGTCAGCTCCACGCGCTGCCCTGAGCGCTGGTTCTGGATGACCTTCATGTACAAGTAAAAGTCCTGCAGATTCTACTTCTCACTTCTCAGCGCTACCGTGTACCAATAAGGTGGAACAAGACCTACCTTGGCACTTCGCAAACGCCGCGCTGAAGCCTGATCATACAGTAGCCGCTTTCCAGCTGAAATCTTCGCCCACGTAAACTGAGTTTATCCACATCAAGCGGCTGCCGTTTCTGCGAATATGCCCAGCCTGCCGAGCCTGTGCTAGTGAGTTCCGGTTCGCATTTCGTCAGTCGTGAACATCCCTGTCATAATCTAGACTAGTACTAGTAGTAAGAAACTAGTATGACTCTACTCATCCCTATACTAGGCTATCTAGTAGTCATGTTACCTAGCCCCGGCCCGGTCCTAGGATCGGATTTGGTGGGTTGAGCTATTTTTGGTTTCATGTACAAGAGTAGATCTGTAAAATTATGACATATTAAAGTCAATATACTTGTCAAGTAAAATGTCTCGCGTGATGTCTTTCATCTATCGTTGCGTTCCTGCATCATGTGCCTCCGTGGGCGTGGAAACCCGTGGATGCAGACGGCTCTTTGTGTCAGAAGTGGGTGATAGCAGCGGCAGACACCGACGCCGATTATGGTGCTCCATCTTGTGGTGCTGGTGGCCTGGCACGAACGAGACTTCTCTAATGAGTAATCATGGTGATATAATGGTGGTGTTTCTCAGCACAATCGCAATGCTGATGTGCAAACTTTACTTGGTCGCCCGAGCACAAATAATAATAATAGCACATTTCGCGTAGTAGAACACTAAAATTAAAGAAATTCAGTGTTTTTTCCGCTTCTGTCTTGTGAGCATCACCGAGTACTGGGTTAATTTTATTATAGCAGTACAGGTGCATGTATGTACGTATTCATTTTAAGTTGCTTGTTGGTAGCGAGATTGAGACACTCCTGAATCGGCACATTCAGAGGCTTGAGCCTTGAGGTCTTCTTTGACATTGTCGACCCATCGCTTGTGGGGTCGTCCTCGGGGCGCTTGATGTGCCGAAGTATTGAGGGCTAGCTGCCGAGGTATTGAGGGCTAGCTGCAGTGCCTTGTACATGTAAGAGGCCGCGTCTGGTCCCTCCCCCCCCCCTCCCGGGGCAACGTGCCCCAGCCACAGGAGGCGGCGCTCTTTACAGGTTTGCGAGATGGGGGCTTGGGTGGTCTTTCCGTAAACATTCTTGTTGGCGATGTGGTGAGGGTGGATAATGTTCATAAGATATCGGAGCTTGCGACGATACCATGCATCCTGGCGATTTTCCAGCTTCTTCGTTTGTGACCAAAGGGCACAGTTGTAACGTTATGAGAGTACCGGTACGCGGTACAGGCAAAATCAAAAACTTTAATTCAACAATAGACATCATACATAAACGAGATTCAGAATTGTGATTTCCAAGCAGCGGAACCAAAAAGCACGGTTTGTTGCATTTATTCTAGAATCAACATCCTCAGTTGACCCTAGCAAAATGTATTCATTGGTTTGAGGGAAAAGTCTGATTAAAAAAAATTGACTGTCACCGCCAGGACTGGAACCATTTGCCCTCATCCGTGCTGCTGTTAGCCTGTTGCCAGTCTGCGAGGCCATCGGCACCGAGTGCTCTCAGATGCAAACGACTCGGCCCGATTCGCGGTTGCCATGAGCAGCATCGGTTAAAGCTCCCTCTCGAGGCTCCATACTACTAATGTTACTAGACTGTTTTCACAGCCATTTTTGCTCTCTCGACTGTCTTCACAGCCATTTTGCTCTTTCGACTGTTTTCACAGCCATTTTTGCTCGTTTTTCTTCCGGTGCTAGCATGCTGTTGAGGTTGCACTCGTAATTGTGTTTATTCTGCCCGTACAAGAGGCTTGGTTATACTCGTCCTCTTAAAATAAAAAAAACAGGGACCCTCGCTTGTAGCCAGCGATGCTCTAACCACAGAGGTATGGTGTAGTCGTCATCCCAGCAGAGACCGTTCAATATTTTCTTCAGACTTCGTACAGGTATGAGCGGTGTACGAGTAACAGTCTTACTTTCCATCTGGTTGTTTCATTTGGCTGGAGAACTAACCTGCTCGTTTGGTCCTACGAATTCAAGCACTAGTAAAACAAACAAACAAACCTGCTGCTGCTGCTGCTGATTGCCTACATATGAGTAGGTCTGTCCGTAGTATGCGGTTGTACGTTTGAGTTCTTTACTCTTCTACTTCGAAGTACGAGACTCGTAATCATATGACTGTAGCCTTTGGCGGACAATGGCGGGAGTAAACTTGGCGGAATTTGGTATTTTCACAAGAACTTCGTCTGGTTTCTATGAGCCACGATTTTACAAATCAGCGAGCCACTCGTGGCAGATCGCGCTGCGCATATTTGTTTGAGTTTGAAAAGGTCTTCTTCATCACGGCGCGGCACACACGAATGGCGCTTGGTGTTGTAGTTTTTATGAGTGTGTAGCTGCCATCATTAACTTTCCAGAGAGTGGTTGTTTGTGAGAAATGGCCAAAGGAGAGCAGAGATAAAACAAAAGTCTTATTTTTGTAGACTGTGAATTGACTCCGAAAATAATGGGTAGTGAAAGGGTTAAAATATTTTTTAATGAGTAAGACATCAGGATAAAAATTAATGTGCTGGACATCTGAACACTGAACCAAACATAATGTTAGCAGTGCTGTTAAAAAGATTGTTCGTTTTGCAGGTAGCACTGTTAAAAAGTGCTTGTTTAATATGCCGCTAAAATACGTTTGGGAGATTTTAAAAGAGAAGAATCTGATCTCAGGAAGTTGTGACCACTTTCAGCAACGAAATTCTAACCTTTTAAAATCACCCTAGTGCCGATGCAGTCAGGGCAGTGGGTGGCGCGGTCGCAACACTGTGGCCAATAGACCCGCGCTGATGTGTTGGGAAGTCGTCAGACTCCTCGCGCTCGTCGACGCTGGAAAACTTGAAGACAATCGACGGGAAGGCCTTGTGAGCTGGCGATCTGGGACACTGCACGTAATAGTGTCCTGTTTGCTGATGATGATTATGCTCGCTCGCTTGTCTTGCTCCATACAGTGATGTGGCTGATAGAAATGAGGATGCGGCCGAAGACATTCTGTCTTCGCTCCCGGTGTCTGAGCAATGCTACACACGGGGATCAAACAGAATTGAACGGATAAATTATACCGGTAAACCATCTGCAGTCAGAAAGACTGAAAATAGTGCATGTATTCCTATCGCTATCTATTCTAGGAGCAGATGGGTGGACTTTGTTGAGTAGTAGTAATGCTTATTGCGTTACTATGGTAGCCCCAACAGACATGTCTTATTACGGGGTACCCCAGGTGATCACGTAAGATTCTAATAAATGTTGCAGAGGAAGCTGAAAGGAAGGAAAGGACTTTGCACCGCTGTATTCCGTACAGAAAAGAGGCATAGCTGTCAACTCACAATGTTAGAAATGTTTATTAGCCTTTTGGCCTCGCTTACAATTTTGTCTTTGACCTTGCTTACGATTTTGGCCTTTTCGCCTTGCCTACAATTTTGGCCTTGCCTACAATTTTGGCCTTTTGGCCTTGCCCACAATCAGAGAATATACTGTGCAATACTCCAGAAATGTAGGCAGCACAATGCCACACAGATATTTACAGCAACATGTCACTCTTCTAAACTTCACTTCTCAGCTCCAAAAACGGTCTCTTCACTGCGATTCAAACCAAAATTATAATTGAGCCGTCAGATGCAAAAAGGTACCTTATGACATTTTTGGCCAAATCGAGTTAACGATTGTTTCAGATACAACCTGGTCAGGAGAGTGTCGTGCAAAAAACCAGGTCCAAAAATCTCAATTCATCACCGAGTTACCCTGGAAACTATCCGGACTATCGATCACATATTCACAGAAAATACTTTTTCGAACGCGATTTTCTCAACTGCGAGCAAAACGTCATAAGGTACCTTTTTGCATCTGACGGCTCAATTAACATTACACTAAATTTTCGGGCCTGGCCCATTATCGGGCCATTATCCTGATGATGGGCCAGGCCCGAAAATTTGGTGTAATGTTTAATTTTAGTTTTGGTTTGAATCGCAGTGAAGAGACCGTTTTTGGAGTTGAAAAGTGAAGTTTTAATGTGTAAGTGGCTGCGTTGGAGTTTGCGGACAATTAGAAAAAAATGTTACTCTTCCTTTTGATATCTGGCGATAAATAAAATACCGTGCACACTCGTATTGAATACCTGTACCATACAATGTACATGTAGTACATACACAAAACGAGAAAACCTGAAGAAAAAGCTGACCAATGAAAAATATCAATTGTGCACTCATAACCATGTATAAACAATTAAAATGAAACAATTCCAGAACGTTTTCGTGTGACCATCATCAGTGGAACATCGTCACATAGTAAGAATCACTAAAACAACCAGTTATATAGCTAGAGTAATATGAAAAGAAGCGTGAGAATGCAGCACAGCTAGCGGTTATGCATAACGCGTGTAGTGTGAACCTTTGCAGTGTATCTGAGAATGGTAGCAGTATAACCGCTAGCATAACCGCTAGCTGTGCTGCATTCTCACGCTTCTTTTCATATTACTCTAGCTATATAACTGGTTGTTTTAGTGATTCTTACTATGTGACGATGTTCCACTGATGATGGTCACACGAAAACGTTCTGGAATTGTTTCATTTTAATTGTTTATACATGGTTATGAGTGCACAATTGATATTTTTCATTGCTATTTTACGACTGTTGTCTCCTCGTCGGTTATTTAAAAAGCTGACCATTGAAGGTTTACTTTCATGGCCAATGTTAAGAGGATCCTTATGCTGAGAGATTCCTAGACTCACTGTTTTCGTCACTCCCCCTTAATCCAGGTTATCTAATCTTGTTCTTAAATCTTTTCTCCCTTTCCATCGTCATCATAACATTGGGCATGATTGCCCGTTTGACTTGCGAGGATTGAAATAAAAATGTAGATCCAACTACCACCCAGGGCTGCGGAATTCAAACCAGGGACCCTCCCTCACTCATGGGACTCTCCCTCACTCAAGGGACCCTCCCTCACTCATGGCAGCGATGCTCTACCACTAAAGTGTGTCGTAGCCGCCATCCCAGCCGCCACTGTTCAATATTTTTCAGCTCAGTTCTGACTTGGAAACTCACTAATTTTCGGTTAGTTTGTTTTTAGCATGATGTCATGCTGGAATTTGGTGCTCTTTCATACAGGTTTACCTGGAGTTTTAACGGAGTCACTGTCGCTTCGGAAGAAAACCAAGTTCACCATCGTGACTAGTCGTTGTTGCACGAATTTCCATGTTACGTGGGTGCTACTGACAATACGTTTGATAAAAAAAAAGAATATTACGGGCAAACACAGAAGTTATCCCCAAAGCCCGTGCTGCTCGTACCCTCAAATAGAAAATGAAATTTCCAGGGAGTGGCAATTTAGTAGTAATAGGTTTTTCATTTGACCAGACAAGACCAGCCGACTAGGCCTTGACAGATTATGCTAATATTTTCGTGAAATTGTGCTTTTCGCATTGCTGAAAAAATTGCAGAATTATGCTTTTTTTTATGCCAAAAGTTATCATATTATGCGGCATTGCTCACATATGCTGCTAATGTATATGATGATTCTGTGCAAAATAACAGGTGAATTTTTGTAGAGGGCGTTGTACTGTAGTAGCAAAAGTTCAACGGGGTCAACGCACCGTCCGACCTAGCTACGACCGTCACCCTGGTCACTGATTGTAGTGGACTGGACATGTTATCAAGGGAGTCGTAAACCTACGCCTTCCTGGTGCGTCTACTTGTACTTGTACTTGTAGAACATGTACAACTGTACGGAATTTGATGCGAACAGGCGGATTAGTCCAATTTTATGCGATTCGTATGCAATTTACCTCGAATTATGCGATTATTCGATTTTGGTAGGAATTATGCGAAAAATTATGCTAGCATAATCTGTCAAGGCCTACAGCCGACGCTTGCAGACGACAGCACAAACAGATCACCAGTCACACTCCGCTACTACTTGCTAACGTCGAGCGTGGCTGGTGATCTGTTCGTGCTGTCGTCTGCATGCGTCATGTGGTCTTATGGGGGCAAATGAAACAGCAATTGCTACTATGATTTGACGGACCTAATGAAGATATCAACAACTAACTAGTTTCTCCTTACCGTGCTGTAGGTCTGCAGGTCAGATACACTTTCCTCTTCTATCGGTGATAGCTTGGCCGATGGGGAGTGGCGGAGGGACGGTGCCGGCGAGCTACACGCAAACATCTCCGGTGAGTCATGGGTCTGTGACTGGTCTTTGCCAGTCAGTTTGCGAATAGGGCATTTCCCGCCTGCCGTCCCACTGAATTCCATGTAGTGCTGTGCAAATAAATCAGCAAAGCAACCAGTCGATTAAGAAAAATAAAGAAAATTATCTCCGTTCCGAACATTTTCTGCAGAGTTGCACCGTACTATAATACGTACATGACGTTGTATGCCCCTGTGGAGAGTACATTCAGTGGGATTTAAAGAACTGTAAAAACGGAAAGTTTAATGAACAAAAAGTTTATTATAAACCTGGAAATTTTTTCCTTGGCTCACCATCTGAGTTTTTTTAAAGTTCAACGTTTCTGTAATTTTGGCATGTTAACGTGCAGAAAGTTTAATGATGGCTACCTGGCCACCCATCTGTATGCACATCTTTACACAGACATCTCACGATAACCATGAAGTTGGTATGATAACGTTTCTTCAAATAACGAAAAAAATTGGTCGTTAAAACGTTAGACTTTGTGACTCGTTAGACTGTTCGGTTTACAGTAATCTACGGCCGTCGACAAGTCATCAATTAGTAGATTGGATTTTCCTATTTATTTGATTTGTCCTATTTACTTGACTCCTGGAAGAAAATCAATGACATCATCGGAGCAAGGATGCGGCTAGCGAACGAAGTCAAGAAATTTAAGTTGATGTGGTTTGGCCATGTTACGAGACATGACGTTTTCTCCAAGCCCTTCCTGCAAGGATCAACTCCTGGATCTCGACCGAGAGGAAGGCCCGCAACATCATGGATTTCTAACATTAAAAGTTGGACGGGTCTTCCCTTGCATGCTCTCTCTCATGCAGCACACGATAGAGTTGGATTCAGAGACATCATTCACAATTCTCTCGCTGATTAATGCCTCTACGATCACCTTGTGATTATGAGTTATACATACATACATACATACATACATACTTGACTGGATTTGTCACCATTGCTTTATTTGCTTGCGCTCTTCGAATTCTTCGTCCCGTACATCACCCAGTTACCGACACCGAGTTTGTTTTCAAATAAAGACAAACCTCTAAGTAGTATTTTACTTTGCTTCATCACGTGAACAGGCACCGATGCCTTCTCACCAAACCAATCGTCTGGCTCCTACAAATTGGCGAAGAAGTGTGTGTGTGCGTGTGTGTGTGTATGTGTGTGTGCGTGCGCGCATGCACATACCGTATTTTCTCCAATAAAAGTTCAGGTCTCCAGTAATAGCTGGTCGTCTCCTAGACAAAAATACAGACCTCATTCTAAGGATTAGAGAGTATTCAGACATCGCCACTCACAACAACACCGGATGTAGGCTATAGAAGATGTTCGTCTTTGCTACACATTGCTTGACCGTGCCTACCTTTTCAGTGTCGAGAATTGACACCAGAGTGGAGACCAACCTGTCGAAGGACGGTCTCTGGGATGGCGATTTCTCCAAACACGACAGCATGATTTCACAGCTGTAAATATAAAAAGACTGTACCGTACGACAAAAACATGAGAACAAATTGGTTTGGCTGTTTGGATCATTCCCTACCCAACTATTAGTACATGTACGTCACATCAAGTAGACCAGCCTTGCTCTTCCCTGTGATGCATTGCAGTGCCTTCATTGGCCATTTTCTGTCATAGAAGTCCATTGCGCAATGACATAATCTGTATTGCCAACACCCCAAACAAACAACTGGGCGTGGTCGTGTGGGGTTGTTGAAGAGTGCATTGCTGATGCCAGCTTACTCACATGCAGTACTCATGCAATCCATTTTTTGGCAATGCACTATGGGCTTATTCACACACTATGGAGGAAATGAGAGCAAACGGATCATTCACTCATTTTCATGCTTTTAAAACAGAGGAAAATATGAAAAGACGCCAGAAACTGTAAAAAATTACAAGCTGACACTCGGTTGCAACACACAATGAAAAGAGTACTGCAATAGGGCAAACAATATCACATTTTCGCTCACATTTTATTTATGCACGTCAAGGAACGAGGCAGCCGCTTGCTCTCCCGCAATACAGTCTGCTGAGTCAACTGGAGGGACGCCTGCAGAGTCAACTGCAGAATCAACCATCAACCGCTAAGCTGTTGACGGAGACTCCCTCGATTTAGGCTTTTAAGGCCTGTGGAGAATCCATAAATACAAAATAATACAAATACAAAGCGTAGACTCAACTGCGCTGCTGCAGAGTCGCCGGCAGAGTCGTCCGCAGAGTCGCTTATACATAAGTTATAGAGTCGACTGCAGCATCCGATGCGGTGTTTCTGGCTACCGAGGCTCCCCCAGGCGATGGCAGCGGCAGAAGTGGGGACGGTGCGGCCACGGCGAAGCCGAAGGCAAGAGGGAGACTCAGGCAGAGATAAAGATACAGCATACATGTATTCCCTAGCCTCCACTGCATGCTGTGCTGTTGTGAGAAGAAAACCAGCTGAAGTAAAAGACAGCAGGCGGAGAAAAGCGTACGCTTGGTCCTTATTAAGGAGTGCTGGGCTCAAAAGGCCGCAATTATATTGCTTGCGTTGTACCTAGGCCATACAGGCAAGGCCAAGGGTGCTGAATCAGTAAACTTCTACTTCGAACATCACACTTATTTGGATGTGAACGCAAGACCTTTGACAATGGTTCAAACTGTCACTTACGGTCAGTACTGCACTCCTGTATTTGAAACAGCCAAAACTGTTACCAGCTTGCGCAAAACTTCCGGTACATTGCAGGGACGCGGGTGCTCATCACATACAACGCTTCGACAAGTGATCGTCTTCTTCAATGTTATTGTCCTGTGGTGGGGTGGCTCGGCGCAGTATCTATCTTCTGGAAGGACATGTCCTCCTGCATGGTACATTATTGTAATAATTTAAAAATAATATTATTAATAGTCAACGTTTGGAGAAACAAGCTTCTGCCAAATATGGTCTGTATTAGGCAGGTTGTACGTGCTGCGTTATACAAAGCGAACATGCAGGGTAATAATAATGCCATTACCATGTATGTAATGGTGATGACCTCTTGCATCACTCGGCCGTCATGTCGTGGAGAGTACGAACTGCACTGTACTACTACTAGTAGTCGGTTTATGGTTAACTTGTAGGCAGGAGCACTGTGCGTCCTCCGTCTTGCTACCTGATGACATGATGACATTTTTAGACAGCTCACTTTGACTGGTGCAAACGACTCAATGCTCAGTACGTGTACGTGTGCATTATGTACAGTCATGAAACAGCAAAGATCTGAGTGGCCCTTCAGGTTTTTACCGTACCGTTTCTATGGTTGTAGCCAATGAGCGACGTTCCCGCGGTGGCCTTGATGAGCCGATAAAGCCCGTGGTCAATGGATACGGAAAAATACGGTAGCAATAAAGCCCGTCGTCAATGGCACCCCGTACTCTGTCAGCCTAGCTCTGCAGGGGTCTGTGGCAGTTTTTCGTTGTCAGCTCAGTTCACATCTCACATTCGACTGTGAACATGCTCTGGTACCTGGAAACAGCCTGTCCGAAAACGGCATGAAAAGTGTCTACACATCGTGGTCAGTTTTCAACTCAAGTTCTTGTTGTTGTGAGTGGAGATGAAATTTTACGATAGTTGTGAATAAGCGAAAGAGCATGCACCCATCTATCTGCTAAGAACCAAGCTGAAATAAGTGGCAAACATCGCGATCAGTTTTCCACTTTCTGTTCTACATGTACCGGTGTTGCCTGATGATTGCGTAAGCATGAAACTTGAAGTAGCAGCAAACAAGCCTTGATTGTCCTTGTTGTTCTGTTGTGTACCGGTACTAAAAAAAGGAGTTGACGAGTTGCCGAACTTTTCTGATAATTTTGACGAAGCGAAAGATCATAGACCAAGGATCATCCCATCCATGAGAAGCGGACGGAGCTGAAACTCACAAGCTGAATCCACCACGTCCCCGACCACCACCCCTATACGTGTCGTGCTTTTATACCAGAAAGGCGAAAGACAAAACCTGAAACACCATCATAGAGGTCTGGCAGGACTTTTCGTGGCCGTACGCACTCGGCCTTGATTCAGCCGTAAAGTCCTGCCAGACCTCTATGATTGTCTACTGAAAGCTGGTCAGACTGCGGCAAAATGTTGGTGCCTGACAAAATGAGGAGCACCGTCCAGGATTAAAATCGCGATCACATGGGGTCATGCACATTCCCTTCACCTCGGCCAGTCATAGCACAAATTTGCTAGCAATTCTTTGAGCGAAATATCGGATGCGCAAGTTGCCGGCAAGTTTCGAGGAAAATAAATATCGAGTTTTGGTGGGCTTTTCGGACATCCAAGGCTTCTAAGGGACTTCCCCAACACAATCAGTCACTGGAAAACGAGCATAAAAGTTGGACAAAACAGACTGGTGGCTACATTTTTGTAGAACGTTTGACAGAAGCAGGACCCCAATCAAAACTTCCGTCGTCATCAGCGACAGTTATTGTAGATTTTTCCTTGAAACTCATTTTATTTCGAGCAAAATGGAAGCAAAACACCGACAGCTACAGAGAAAGGAAATGCCAAGCAGAACATCGAAAATCTTGCGGCAAAATATTGATGTGGGCAGAGCAAATTTGGGCCAGGCCATGACTAATATAATGGCCAGCACCTTCTAATTGCAGTGCAATCTCCCTGCAACCCTTGCATACTGTAATTATTTGAGTCCCATTGTTGCCCGTACGTGGCTAGTCAGCACTAGGGCAGACCCGAATTTGCTAGCAATTCTTCTAGCAAAATATCGAAGAATTTTGAAAGGGAATTTGCTGGCAAAATGGAGCAAAATATCGGTGTGTTGGCTGGGAATTGGGAGATTTTACACATATACGGTGCACATGACTCATTTCGGCACAGTTTTACCAACACGTGACTCACTTTTTCTCATTTTTGCCAACACGTAACCCACTTTCGGTCAGTTTTCTCACACGTGACACACATTTTGGAGCAAAAAGGGAGCAAAATATCGAGTGACAAAATTTCGACGATGCACGAGCAAAATTATGCCGCAAAATATCGAGATTCACCTGGCAAATTCGGGTCAGCCCTCAGTACTCCCATATATCGGGCTGAAAAATCAGTGAGTACATGTATCTGGCGTACGAGTTCATGACTGATTCTGTACATCCATCAGGGAGTCGTAGATCTACCCAGGCCCAAACCTGGTTTGGGCCTGGGTAGATCTACGACTCCCTGATAACAAAAGTATTATACAATGACGCTGATGCACATGCATGTTTAGGAATTTGTTGGATTTTTCTTCGCGATTTTTATTGTTTGTCTAGTATGGCTACCACCAAGAGTACATAACCCAAGAGTACATAACCCCCCAGAGTGTGCAACGCCTGATCCAGCTCTGCATAGGGTCTTGGTCGAGCGGAATCGGATCTTTGCGTCATAATACCGTACAAATCTGAGGGGAACCCGGGGAGTCGCGGGTACTCTTGGATCAAAAATAATGGTGCCCTGCCTCAAGACCGGCCTTGCACTGGTGTGGAGTGTACGCATGACATCAGAAGATCCGATTCCGCTCGACCAAGACCCTATGCAGAGCTGGATCGGCGTTGCACACTCTGCATCTGGGGGTTATGTACTCTTGCTACCACCAAGAATACATGACATAGCGGGTTAACACAATATTCGCGGGATCCGCGTCGGCATTAGGCCTTGGCGGATAATGCTCGAAAAGGTGGCAGATTCTGCTCGAAAAGCAGTGAAATTGGCAGAACCATACCAACCTTATGGCGGGCAATTCCTCGAATTCTGCTCCATTTCTTTATCCACATACCAAACATGCATAAAATTACCAGAAAATGTACTTAATTCTGCCAATTTTTCTGCCGGCATTATCCGCCAAGGCCTAGTCGGCATCGCTTGAATGATTAAGAAACTTTACACAAAGTAGCCTTCGCATCCGCAGGCCATCGCTATGCCTGTTCACGGTGCTAAGTGGCGAATGAAGACCGCACAGGCGAGTTAGGGGAGAGGAGGTGAGTCTCTCAACCAATTGGGCGTGTAAAATGGCCCATAGGGCCATAACCCTATTTTATCGCATCCTTGTTATCCTCACTCCGAGCTGTGAGTACCCAGTTGACCGTGGGTGGTACTCCTAATCTTGCTTCTACTGTATTCACTTTGTCTTGGTGGGGGGGGGGTGAGGCACGGGGAAGCTGCTATACAAGGGTGCGAGCACATCTAGCGCCTCTGGGCACCGGAAGTACAACTCGCTCGACTAGTCTCTACTGAGTGAAGAGCCTTCTGTGAGTGTACTTCGGGCAAGGGTACTTGAGGCGGAGAAAACACAGAAGAAAGGGAAGAAGGAGTCTTGCGCAAAGAAGTCAAACCGTTGATCAACAAATCGACGTCCTGACCCACCTTTGCCGAGAATATAAGTTAAGAATGAAGAAGGAGAAAGAGAAAACAGAGGATATTTAAGGACTCACGACCTCAACTAGGCCAGCGTCTGTGCTACATGCATGAGAGAGACAGATGCTAG